>NC_046162.1:30984637-31064637 GCF_011064425.1 Rattus rattus
GAATACCCTTGGCAGGGAAGAGAGAGGCAAAGATTAAAACAGACACAGAAGGAACACCCATTCAGAGCCTGCCCTACATGTGACCCATACATATACAGCCACCCAATTAGACAAGATGGATGAAGCAAAGAAGTGCAGACCAACAGGAGCCGGATGTAGATCTCTCCTGAGAGACACAGCAAGAATACAACAAATACAGAGGCGAATGCCAGCAGCAAAGCACTGAACTGAGAACAGGACCCCTGTTGAAGGAATCAGAGAAAGAACTGGAAGAGCTTGAAGGAGCTCGAGACCCCATATGAACAACAATGCCAAGCAACCAGAGCTTCCAGGGACTAAGCCACTACCTAAAAACTATACATGGACTGACTCTGGACTCCTGACCTCATAGGTAGCATTGAATATCCTAGTAAGATCATCAGTGTAAGGGGAAGCCCTGGGTCCTGCTAAGACTGAACCCTCAGTGAACTAGATTGTTGGGGGGAGGACGGCAATGGGGGGAGGATGGGGAGGGGAACACCCATAAAGAAGGGGAGGGGGAGGGATCAGGGGGATGTTTGCCTGGAAACCGGGAAAGGGAATAACACTCGAAATGTAAATAAGAAATACTCAAGTTAATAAAATAAAAAAAAGAAGCTGGGTGATATATCACCATTACAAATTGACCATCAAACAATGCAGAAACACAATTGGACAAAAGACGATTAAAACAAAAACTATGAAACTCATTATCAGAGCTTATACCAAAGATAATATCACCAGTTAGTAATAGATTGGATTAGATAATGCAGGATATTACATTTACCTCAGAACCTACTCTGTATTTATCTTCAGCAAATATAACATCATATAAGGCAGCTTCGAATTTCCAAATATGTAAAAATGTGCAGAACTACCCTCCAAATGCCCACTTCCATTTCCTTTAGTCCAATATCAAATTGGTTTCTACATCAATCCATGATTTAATCAGAATAAAAGAAAGAGGATGTTAAAAGAAAGAGGATGGTCATTATAATGACTTTTCCATTTGATTGATTTTTTTCAAAGGCAGTTTCCACAGTCTCCATGTTCTCTGTCCCACAAGGTCTAAAATCCTGAGTCAAGCTAACTTGTCCAGTCTGAGATATAGGCATTCCCATCATAATGCTTTGCACTGCAGTCTTAGAGATATTCTTCATCCAAGTCTGAGGGACCACAGAAGCACATCCAGCACTGGTATTACTTATAGAAAAACAAATAGGTAGAACCTGACCCATAGCAGAGTAAATCACTAATTTGAACTACTTTTTACTCTCCAACCAAGGTAATCCTCACAGCTGAGCATTATTAGAAGCCACAAGTACTCTGGCATTGACTATACTGAAGGAAGTATCAAAGGTGGCTCAGAAACATATACCCAGTAAAGCTTCCCTGTTACCATCATCAGTGCACTGAGAAAGATCACAGATCAACAGGATTCTTTGTCTCAGCATCAGCATGTTTTACCAATCACTCTGCCAGCCACTTTGCTTCTTCAGCATCCTGCAAAATAACACAAACATGCCCTCTTCCCCATATTAATAACAAATCAGAACTATGCTATATGACAGTAAGCAGATCCTTTCATTTCACCTGGGCATAAGTATGCCTAGCTGTAGGGTACCATAGACACCCAGCTGCAGAGAGCCCCCTGGCATCCAAGGTCAAAATATTCAAAACAAAATTTTGTGGTAAAGGTGTATACGATCCCCTCTGTTTTATAACTTGCATTTGCCGACTTTAAACATCACTTGCATTTGTCAACTTTAAGCATCTTTCATGTGAAGCATTTTTTATTTCTAAATCATCATCATCATCCAAGTTCTTTTACATCTTCTAACCTTCATCAATTCATCAATTCCTTTTCAATCCCAAACATTTCCCATAAACAGTTTTTGCTTAGATCTTAACCTGCTGAGTTGAATCATAACTCCTCTGGGCCAGAGCTCATGAGTCTGTGATGCAGTCTGCCAGCTGCCCATGAAAGGTAAGGCAGGGGTGAGCTCTGGCTGTAGGCTGCTCCGAATGCTGCATCCTGCTCAAAAGAACCCCAAAGGAAAGGCTGAACGGTTAACATATAAGCATTAGAGTCACATTCCAGGTATAAACTATAGCTTGTGGCAATCACACGTTCACTGTATTTACCTCAGATGGTTTCAGAATGACTAGATCCCTGCATCTCCACCATGAAACAGACAGCAGTCTAGATTGCTGAAGTCAATAACTCCAGCCAAGTAGCTTTGTTAGCCTCTAATTTTACCATGAAGTTTAAACAGATATAGAATAAATAATACCTAGTCTGAAAATGTTTTTCATTTTGTCCACATGACAGGACTAACAGACATTGAGAATGAAGCAATAAAAGATGGTGGAAATACCCAAGTCCTAGATAGCCTGGAATAAGCAGGAAGGAGAAAGGATAACTGAAATGCAGGGTACTTATGAATGTTTCAAGGGGAAAATCTCACAAATAGGGTGGAATTAAATACTGAGTAGCAGCCTGTGAGAGAAGGTGAAAATCAAACCCCACCTTCTGCTTGAAAGGAATCAGAAGGCTGTAGGAACTAACTGGCTTGAGGTCTGAGAGCAGCTGAGAGGAATGGACAGATCATCTGCGCCCAGCTCATCCTTAGCACCTCTGGAGTTGGAGTTCTCAAAGGAGCCATGTTTACAAAACAATGAGGTTCCAGCATGGGGACATTTGGACAAGCTGACAGATCTGTGACAGGTATCATTTTAGATAAAGAAAGAGGATGGCTTGCCATAGGACTCACATTTTCCTTTGAGAAAAGCCTGTCCTTCCCAGAGAAAGAATAAGAATAACACTGCATGGCTGGCTAACATACATTTCTCAGACAAATTGTGTCCCATGGGAATCTCTGCTAGCACAAAATGTCTCCAGATGCCCCTGTCAAGGAGAACAAGATTGTCAGGTTCTCAGCTCCTTCAAAAAGTCTGTCTGCCCTTGCCTATCTACCCCCAACATCCTTACAAAAACAGGCTATGGCCATTTTGCTGGACTCTATGAACATGGACTAGACATGACAATTATAGAAGCAAGCTAGATAAGTTTGGTCAAAACTCATGTAGGGAAACAATGGACACCCCTAAATCATGAGTCATCACGTGTCATTACAAGCTTAGATGATGCTTCTTGAGATGAAGCTGAGTCTAGCAACCCAGCCCCAAGAGAGCAGGGTCTCAAGGCATTCTGGCTTCCCAAAATTTAAGCAGTTCTGGAATGGTACATTCAGTGTTCACTGCATTCCTTGTGGGTCAAGAACTCTAGGAGCATGAAGATTTGCCAACCACATCCAGAAGATCTCATAGTGGTTTCATTTCATTTGCTTGCACATTTCCACACATCCCATGTGCCCTTTCTTTCCAATCTTTCCAATTTGGATTTGAGTCCAGTTTCTGATTGCTGTCTGAGATTAATCGGGAGAAGGAAGCCAATTGTACATCAATCCACTTATCAATTTAACTTTAATCAATTGCTAGTCACATCCTTGAGTGCACACTGAAGTATTCCATTTCCATGTAAAAACAGTTCAGTGATGGGTAAATATGTCTTTTACAGGATAAAGATATTCATGCCAGATTTCCATGGTGGCCACCTCCCCCTGTCATTCACTGCCTCACACAGATAGGTCAGAAAAACAAGGGGCTTTCAAAGCCAATACTTTTAAACAGTTTGTAGGTCTAAGCACAAGTACTATCAGATTATATTTATGTCAAGTGGCTATTAATAGGCAATAAATACTTAGGAATGGAGGAGAGATGAGAAGAAATGAGGAAAAGGAGGACAGGAGTGAAGGGAAGAGAAGAACAAGAGAAGAGAGGTAAAGGAGAGAAGAAGTGAGAAGGGAGGGTAGAATGGCAAATGGTTATGAGAGAGAAGAATGAATGCTAACAAACTCAAAATAATCCACAGAATAAAAGGAGTACTGCAGTCTTAGGGACCCAAGCCTTTTGGATAATCCTGTGTTTCCATCCAGGTACAAGACCTGATTCCTCCCATTCTAGAAACTTTCCTCAGTAACAGGTTGTGAATAATAATAACAACTATTAGCAGATTTCTTTTCTCTATTCCTTTTGCCCTTCATTCTTTGTTCATTAAGATGGCTCAGACACCACATGAAAACACTCGCACAAGTAGATGAAATAAAATATTAAACAACTTACTTTTGAATATAAACAATTATTGCATTATCTTTTATTAATAATACTAATAACAATTATTGAATTATTATTATTTTTGATTATCTAAAAATGAAAATAGAAAGAATAAAGAAATCACAAAAAGAGATAACCCTGGAGATAGAAAACTTAGGAGAAAAGATCAGGAGTCATAGATGCAAGCATTACCAATAGAATACAGGAAATAGAAGAGAGAATCTCAGGGGCAGAAGATACCATAGAAAACATTGACACAACCATCAAAGAAAATAAAAAACACAAAAAACTCCTAACCCAAAACATCCAGGAAATCCAGGACACAATGAGAAGATCAAACCTAAGGATAAGAGGTATAGAGGAGATGGAAGATTCCCAACTTAAAGGGCCAGTAAATATCATCAAAAAAAATGTAGAAGAAAACTTCCCTAACCTAAAGAAAGAGATGGCATAATCATACAAGAAGCCTACAGAATACCAAATAGATTAGACCAGAAAAAATTTCCTCCCTTCACGTAAAAGTCAAAACACCAAATGCTCAACATAAAGAAAGAATATTAAAAGCAATAAGGGAAAAAGGTCAAGTAACATATAAAGGCAGACCTATCAGAATTATACCAGACTTCTCACCAGAGACTATGAAAGCTAGAGTATCCTAGGCAGATGTCATACAGACACTAAGAGAATACAAATGCCAGCACAGGCTACTATATCCAGCAAAACTCTCAATTAACACAGATGGATAAACCAAGATATTCCATGACAAAACCAAATTTACATATTATCTTTCCACAAATCCAGCCTTACAAATGATAATAAGATAGAAAACCCCAACACAAGGAGGGAAACTACACACAAGAAAAGCAAGAAATTAATCTTCTTGCAACAAACCCATAGAAAGAGAGTCACACAAACGTAATTCCACATTGAACAACAAAAATAACAGGAAACAATCTCTATTTTTTAATATCTCAACATCAATGGACTCAATTCCCTAACAAAAAGACATAGACTAACAGACAGAATATGTAAACAGGACCCAGCATTTTGCTGCATACAGGAAAAACACATCAGTGATAAAAACAGACACTACCCCAGAGTAAAGGGCTGGGAAAAAAATTCCCAAGCAAATGGTCCCAAGAAACAAGCTGGAGTAGCCATTCTAATATCAAATAAAATTGACTTTCAACCAAAAGCTATCAAAACAGATAAGGAAGGACACTCCATACTCATCAAAGAAAAAAATCTACTGAGATGAACTCTCAATTCTGAACATCTATGCTCCAAATGCAAGGGCACCCACATTCATAAAAGAAACTTTACTAAAGCTCAAAGCATGCATTGCACCACACACAATAATAGTAGGAGACTTAAACACCCCACTCTCATCAATGGACAGACCATGGAAACAGAAATTAGACAGGGACACAGTGAAACTAACAGAAGTTATGAACCGAATGGATTTAACAGACATCTATACAATATTTCATCATAAAACAAAAGAATATACCTTTTCAGCACCTCATGGTACCTTCTCAAAAATTGAACATATAATTGGTCATAAAACAGGCCTCACTAGATACAAGGAGATTCAAATAACCCCATGCAACCTAGACTGAGGCTGGTTTTCAATAATAACAAAAACAACAGAAAACCTACATATACATGAAAGCTGAACAACTCTCCACTCAATGATAATTTGGTCAAGGAAGAAATAAAGAAATTAAAGACTTTTTAGAATGAAAATGAAGGCACAACATACGCAAACCCAAACTTATGGGACATGATGAAAGCAGTGCTAACAGGAGAACTCATACCTCTGACTG
This sequence comes from Rattus rattus, assembly GCF_011064425.1. Lineage (NCBI taxonomy): Eukaryota > Metazoa > Chordata > Mammalia > Rodentia > Muridae > Rattus > Rattus rattus. Next base: position 30,990,658 of record NC_046162.1, read on the forward strand.
CCCCCTCCCAAAATTGGAGATATACTAACAGCTTGACAGCACACCACAAAGTTCTAGAACAAAAAAAAAGCAAATGAACTCAAGAGGAGTAGAAGGAAGAAAATAAACTCAGGGCTAAAATCAACCAAGTAGAAACAAAAAAAAAAAACTATACAAAAATTTTAAAAAACCAGGAGGTGATTCCTTGAGAAAATCAACAAGATAGATAAACCCTTAGCCAGACTAACCAGAGGGCACAGATAGAGAGTATCCAAATTAAAAAATCAGAAATTAAAAGGGGAACATAACAGAATCTGAGGAAATTTAAAAAGTCATAAGTTCCTACTACAAAAAACTATACTCAGCAAAACTGGAAAATCTAGAACAGACAATTTTCTAGACAGATACCAGGTACCAAAGTTAAATAAAAATCAGATAAACTACATAAATAGTACCATAACCCCTAAAAAAAATATAAGCAGTCACTAAAAGTCTCCCAACCAAAAAATTCCCAGGAGCAGATGGGTTTAGTGCAGAATTCTATCATATATTCAAAGAAGACCTAATACCAATACTCTTCAAACTATTCCACAAAATAGAAACAGAAGGAAACTACAGAATTTGTTTTTGAAGTCACAATTATACTTGTACCTAAACCACACAAAGACACTACAAAGAAAACATCAGACCAATTTTCCTCATGAATATCCATGCAAAAATACTCAATAAAATTCTCACAAATCAAATGCAAGAACACATCAGAATGATCATTCACCATGATGAAGGTTTCATCCCAGGGAATCAAGGATGATTCATTAAAGGTGAAATCCATCAATATAATCCACTATATAAACAAACTCAAGAAAAAACACATGATCATTTCATTAGATGCTGAGAAAGCATTTGAAAAATTCAACACTCCTTCATGATAAAAGTCTTGGAAAGATCAGGAATTCAAGGCCCATACCTAAACACAGTAAATGCATTATACAGCAAACCAGAGGCCAATATCAAATTAATGGAGAGAAATTTGAAGCGATTCCACTAAAATCAGGTACTAGACAAGGCTGTCCACTCTCTCCCTACCTATTCAATACAGTACTTGAAGTCCTAGCCAGAGCCATTACACAACAAAAAGAAATCAAAGGGATACAAATTGGGAAAGAAGGAGTCAAAATATGACTATTTGCAGATGATATGATAGTATACTTAAGTGACCACACAAATTCCACCAGAGAACTCCTACAGCTACTAAACATCATCAGAAAAGAGACTGGATATAAAATTAACTCAAACAAATCAGTAACTTTCCTCTATTAAAAGGATAAACAGGCTGAGAAAGAAATTAGGGAAATGACACCCTTCACAATAGCCACAAATAGTATAAAATACCTTGGGGTGACTCTAACTAAGCAAGTGAAAGATCTGTATGACAAGAACTTCAAGTCTCTAAAGCAAGAAAATGAAGATCTCAGAAGATGGAAAGACCTCCCATGCTCATGGATTGGCAGAATTAATATAGTAAAAATGGCCATCTTGGTGAAAGCAATCTACAGATTCAATGCAATCCCCATCAAAATTCCAACTCAATTCATAGAATTTGAAAGAGCAATTTGCAAATTCATTTGAAAATCAAAAATCCCAGGATATCAAAAACTATTCTCAACAATAAAATAAGTTCTGGGGGAATCACCATCCCTGACCTCAAGCTGTATTACAGAGCAATAGTGATAAAAAAAACTGTATGATATTGGTACAAAGACAGGCAGGTGGATCAATGAAATAGAATTAAAGACCCAGAAATGAACCCACATACCCATGGTCACTTAATCTTTGTCAAAGGAGTTAAAGCTATCCAGTGGGAAGAAAGACAGCATTTTCAACAAATGGTGCTGGTCCAACTGGTGGCCAGCAAGTAGAAGAATGCAAATCGATCCATTCTTATATCCTTGTACAAAGCTCAAGTCCAAGTGGATCAAAGACCTTCACATCAAACCAGATACATTCAAACTAATAGAAGAGAAAGTGGGGAAGAGACTCAAACACATAGGCACAGGGGAAATTTTCCTGAACAGAATACCAATGGCTTATGCTCTAAGATCAAGAATCAACAAATGGGACTTCATAGAATTACACTTCTGTAAGGCAAAGGATACTGTCAATAGGACAAAACAGCAACCAACAGGTTGGCAAAAGGTGTTTACTAATCCTACATCTGATAGATGACTAATATCTAACGTATACAAAGAACTCAAGAAGTTAGACTCCAGAGAATCAAATAACCCTATTTAAAAAATGGGGTACAGAGCTAAACAAAGAATTCTCAACCTGGAATATCAATTGACTAAGTACCCAAAGAAATGTTCAACATCCTTTGTCATTGGGCAAATGCAAATCAAAATAACCCTGAGATTCCACCTCACTCCAGTCAGAATGGCTAAGATCAGGTGGCAACAAATACTGGTGAGGATGCTGAGAAACAGGAACACTCCTCCATTGTTGGAGGGATTTCGAGCTGGTACAACCACTCTCAAAATCAGTCAGGCAGTTCCTCAGAAAACTGGATATAGTACTACCTGAGGACCCAGCTATACCACTCCTGTGCATGTACCCAAAAGATGTTCCAACATATAACAAAGACACATGTTCCACTATGTTCATAGCAGCCTATTTATAGTAGCCAGAAGCTGAAAACAACCCAAATGTCCTTCAACAGGGGAATAGATACAGAAAATGTGATGCATTTACACAATGGAGTACTACTTGGCTATAAAAAAACAATAACGACATGAAATTCTTAGGCAAACAGAAGGAACTAGAAAATATCATCCTGAGTGAGGTAACCCAGTCAGAAAAGAACACACATGGTGTGCACTTACTGATAAGTGGATATTAGCCCAAAGCTTGGAATACATAAGAAAAAATTCACAGATCATATGAAGCTCAAGAAGAAAGAAGACCAAATTGTGGGTGCTTTATTCCGTCCTGGAACAGAGAACAAAATACTCATGTGAGGAAATATAGGGACAAAGAGTGGAACAGAAACTGAAGGAAAGGTCATCCCAAGACTGCTCACTTGGGGATCCATCCCATATGTGACCATCAAACCCAGTCACTATTGCTGATGCAAAGAAGTGCTTGCTGACAGGAACCTGATATGGAAATCTCCTGATAGGCTCTACCAGAGCCCTACTGATACAGATGAGGATGCCTTGCAGCTAACCATTGCACTGAAAAAGGGGACCCCAATGGAGGAGTTAGAGAAAAGAGTGAAGGAGCTGAAGGGGTTTCCAACCCCATAGAAAGAACAATATCAACCAACCATACCCCATCAGAGCTCCCAGGGTTTAAACCACCAACCAATGAGTACACATGGAGGGACACATGACTCCACCCACATATGTAGCAGAGGATGGCATTGTCCAACATCAATAGGAGGAAAAGCCTTTGGTCCTGTGATAGCTCTTTTCCCCAATGTGGGAGAATACCAAGGTGTTGAGGTGGGAGTGTGTTGATAGGAGTAGAAGCATCCTCATAGAAGCAGGGGAGGGGAGGGGTTTGTGAGGGGGGCAAGAGGATAACATTTGAAATGTAAATACATAAAATATCCAAGAAAAATAAAATTTAAAAAAAAAACCACAAAGGCAGAAGTCATGTTGAATACTCATTTCCCATTCCTAAAACAACAAACCAGCAAAAGCCACAGTATCCTGATCCCTGGATCCTCTGCCCTTAATCCCCCACTCCCATGAGTTCTATAATGGGGGAGAAACAGGAAGTAACTCAAGATCTGAAGATCCACCAGGCACCTTAGCAGCTATGATGTACAAATGATACACTCCAACTGCCTTATGACTGCCCTTGGTCTCTGTGAACACATCTTGGCTTAGTATCCACACCATTTGAAGAAAAGAGACCCTAAATTCTTTTACTTTAACTATCACCCACTTTTCAACTAAACACAGAGTTCACTCAGCTTCAGCCTCTCCACACAGCAGGAATACAAACTCTGGGGGTAGACACACTGATTTAGTGAACTGAGCTATGTGCCTCCCTTCTTCACTCTTCGTCAAAGAAACATTTTTACACGGTGAATGGTGATTAATACAGAAACCCAAAACTGCAAGTAGTATGGTGCTGTGACCTGTCAAGCTCTAAATGAGTTATCCATATAATACTTCCTCACTTCCAGAGCTTTGGGACAGTAGTGGGGCAAAAAGGATGTAAGTGCACATGCTCATGGGAGATTACTGGAAAATAATTATTCCAGATGTGACTGAAGCATTCACTCATGAACTCAGCATAAGTTTGCCAACACAAGACCTATATAATATCAAGCCACCAGCACTTAGAGCATGGAGAAGGAAGGTGCTCATGGAGTCCATCCCCTAGCTGAGGAATTATCTGTTTCCTTAAGCCATGGGTTCCCTGGTAGGTTGCCAATGCTCCAACAGGTAGCCCTAAAGCCATGTGCACACAGGCAATTGTGCTCAGTGGATTACACACACACACACACACACACACACACACACACACACACACACACACACAGAGAGAGAGAGAGAGAGAGAGAGAGAGAATATTTTCTTCAGAGTAAAATTTTAAAGTAAGTTTTCATTAGCACAAGGCTCATATACTGAAAGTGCGTCTAAGCTAGTCAACCTCCTTAACTATCCAAGACAACCCAGGCTTAAGTAAAATCCCATTGCCTATATTTTCTCCTCAATCTTTTCTATAGATTTCTTATTTAGTTTGGAATCTGTCTTGTTTAAATATTTCATTTCTCTCTCCTCTACTATTCTGTAAACTCAATAAGGGTTCTTTTTTATCATTCCCTTGCTGAGTAACTGCTCTATGGTAGATGTCCTACCCACCTGGTTTGTTTTATATTACTGTGATAAACATCATGACCAAAAGCAACTTAGGCAGAAATGAGTTTATTTTATCTTTCAGCTTTACAGACCATCATGAAGGGAGGTCAAATAGATAGGGTGTCAAACAGAAACCTGGAGGCAGGAATAGAAAACAAATCCCTAGAAGGATGCTGCTTACTTGTTTGCCCATCCTGGTTTGTTCTGCTATTATTCCTGTACAATTAAGAAGCATCTACCCAAAGGTGGCCCTACCCACAGGGGACTGGGCCCTCTCCATTCATCATTAATAATGAAAATGCCATGGATCTGCCTAGAGTTTAATCTGATAGAGGCAATTCTTCAACTTGTTTCCTCTTTGCCGATGACTCCAACTTGAATCAAGCTGGAAATACTAAACATCAAAATAGGTATCAATAAATGTTTCTTGGCTGATAAGAAAAGAAGGATTTGATTACAAAATTTATATTGACAGCATTTATGTTATAGCACATTGTACATTATAAATTTGACCTTCTTAGTAATTCTTTGAGGTTAGAATCATTAATAAACAGCATTGTCTCACAGGTGTTAAAGATGTGGCCAGATGTTTTAGGTAACTTCCTCCCTTGCATCATAAAAGTAACAATAGCATTTAAGTCAGGTTGCTGGGTTCCTGGTTATGTTTTAGCAGATGTAAACAAGAAATGTGTACCTCCTATCTCTGACCTCATCTAAGACCAAAGCCAGGCAGGTTTTACTGAGCCAGCCTTGCCAGTGATGCAGGGAGGCATACTGTTGAGATTGCAGTTCGTTTTAGCATCATGCATCTCAAAATAAGCGTTAGTGCCTGCCTCTCTGACAGCTCCACTACTCTAATGTAGCTGCTTGTCTGTAACCACTCAGGTGGTCAACAGCCCAGAAGGAACACTGACTTCCTTTCCTGACCTCTTGCTATCCTATGCTTCCTGCTGGGGACATTTGTTAGGAACAGCCTGGGTGACTACCCTTCAGAGCATGTGGAGAAAAACCAAACCAACTTCTCAAGCTGTTAAAAGAAAAAGTCTCAGAGAAAGGAAATAATGCGAACTCCTACTGCTCTTGAATTAATTAGGAAATGTATTTTTCTGTCTTTTAAAGGGGGGAAAGAAAAATAGAACACCTTGTTCTTTGCAGTTGCTAAAATAGTTCTCTGTTTCATTTAGAAAGTTGAGGAAAAAACACTTAGAGGTTCTGAATTGTTTTCTGAAGGAGTGCTCTGTTCCTCCAAACTTGAAGAGACATCAGTTCATGAGTTTCTAGAACAGTCTAAGATGCTGTGAGTTCTCTGTACTGTTGTCCTTAATCATTCTTCATTTTGTCATTACAGCATAAAAAGCCACATCTTAAGGCTAACATTGTAAGACTTTGATTTTCTCTCTAACAAAAGAACAGGGCAACCCTGCTCTCCTACAGGCTTCACTTATGATGCTGGAGTGGTATATACAGTCTCCAATTTCTGGCCTGAAATCAACCCTAAAAATGCAAGAGATATAGATTTTAATTAAAAAATGAAGTTGGTAAAATGGGTGTGGTGGTACATACTTGTAATCCCAAAACTTGGAAGTGGAGGCAGGGAGATTAGGAATTCAAAGCTACCCACTTCTGCCTTGTGAGTCCCAGGCCATTCTAGGTTTCAGGAGACACTGTCTCAAAACATTAACAAAAGGGAAATGAAAAATGTCCAATCTAAAAAAAACCAAAAACATAACAACCAAAGTTTAGGAGGAAGAGTGCATATACATGCATGGTATGCCCATGCATGAACCTACGGAGGACAGAGAAGGATGTCAGAAGTCCTGCACTGTCATTCTTCCACCATATTCTTTTGAGACCTGGTCTCTCACTAAACCTAAGGCTTACTGCATTGACTGTGCTTGCTGGCTACCAAGCTCTGTGAGTCTACCTGCAACCAGCTAGGGGGCTGGGCATGCATGTCTATGCTTACCTTATTTCATTTGAATGCTGGGGGTTTGAATTTAAGTCCCCATCCATGTACACTTAGCAAAGGCTTTCCTCAACTGAGCCATCATCTCCCCAGCCCCATGATTGAAGATTTTTTTCTCAAATTAAAAAGAAAAAAAAACTTAACTTACTCTTTAAATTACTCATTGAGAATTTCACACATGCATACAATGCAATATGATCATACACAATTCCCACCCATCCCTCCAAAAGCATCTAAAACACCTATAGTTTTAAGAAATACCTCACTGCAGGACTAGGATGTTTCGCAGTTGGAGGAGTGCTTGGTGATCATGCTCAGAGGCCAAGGCTTGATCTTCAGCCTTGCACAAAAAGTTTGATGTCATGTGCCTACTCAAGACAGGCAAGAGGATGAAAAGGTCAATGTCATCCTCTACTACATGGTGAGTTCAAGCTATTCTGAGTTACACAAGAAACTATAAATGTGGAAATAAAGAAATATTGATTTCTCCACTCCACAGGTGACATTCTTAAAGGCAGCATTGTCTGATTATATTTATGAAAAATTAATCCTAAAAAAATCAGGTTTATCCTATTTCAAATGAGCCAAAGGAAAAGTTCTCTCTCTCTCTCTCTCTCTCTCTCTCTCTCTCTCTCTCTCTCTCTCTCTCTCTCTCTCCCTCTCTCTCTCTCCTTCCTATACAGAATTGTGTGTTTTAAAAGCATAAAGTAAAACCTATGAAAGCATTACAAATGCTCAGAGCACTGTGATGGCATAAAAGGAATGCTATAGACCTGGGCCATCACCACATATGAGACATGGGGAGAGCTATAGAATACTCAGAAGACTAGTAACTGAAGTCCTAGGAGTTAGTCACAGTTAGGTTAGGAAGCTAAGTCTGATCCTGGAAAAATAGAAAATGAAGGTAGTGGTAGAATTGACAGAGAGAAGGAAAAAAAAACATGGGTCTGAGAGGCCATGAAGAACATCTATAGATTTTCTTATCACAGAAGAAAGGGGCAAGAGATGGCAGCCCAGAAATACTTGACAAGCTGGTCCAAAGACTAGTGAGTCAGAGTCATGCTTTAGGATGAGGGAACAGTGAAAATGTGAAGTAGAAATTCTCTATCAGACAGAAGAATAAGATGTGCTTAACACATTTAAAGAATATGGGCACATGCCATAGGTTAGCCAGTTGTGCCTGCATGTGGTAAAGTAGGTAGGTGACTTTAAGGCCAAGTCAATTTGACCAGAAACCAGAAGGTCAAATGTGAGAGCTCTAGGGCTCCCTTCTTTTGCTTAGATGATCCCTCCTGTATTTTCAAACTGCATGGCCTCTCGATGTTATTAATAAAATCCTTCTAAATTTCAACGTGCTTAAAAAGGCATTCCTCATCTCCATGCTTAACATGATTATTTCACATTGTCATCCCTAGAACATCCTATCTTACAATGGTTGATCCTCTTACAATACTCATTCCATATTTTTTCTCATGTAGCAATTCTAATACTTGAGTAAGGATCAAGGAGAAGCTCATAACACAGTGGTTTACTTATGATGGCTGTGACCTCAAAAAAAAAAAACAACCCGAGAGTAGAGATGATATTGGCATAGTATTAGTGTTAAAATTCCAATGAAAACAAAGCTTTGCACTTTTGTTTTTGTGTGCTTTAAGACAGAATCTTCCAACACATTCCATCTCACCTGGAGCTCATAATCCTCCTACCTCATTCTCCTGAGAGGTGGAATTATTGGGGGTGGGGAGAGACATGTCCTACTCAAAACTCTCCCTTTTTACCCACAACTCAATCTCTGACCCAGACAACCTTCTTAGTCACCATACATTCAGATTCAATAAGAACACAGTATATCAACAATGATGACATATCTGTATTCTCCCCCATCAGAACAGCACTAAAGGGCACTCCAGCTATTGATCCCAGAGAGCCATCATCAATGCTGTGGCCTAAAGTCATGAATACACTCCTGAGTGCTTCAGTGTTTTTCCCACCCATAATTTCAGGTTCACTCTGAGCTCACATTTCTTTGGTTGACATGAAAAACAAATAACCCAACCTCACCATTTCTACATCTTCAGAATGTGCCAGAAATTACCATAGCATATTGTGACTTGTTTCTCAAATGGTTACTTCTGACAGGCTCCCCAACTTGCACTGTTTATCTGTGGCACCAAGAAACCTTCAACTTTTGAAAGAGTCTAGTGCACTGCAGACCTTAGAAAGCATCAATCAATAGGTACATTTTAACCTCGGCTTAGACCACGAGATACATCCATTCCCATTTCTCAGAGATACACATGGAACCTCCCATGTCTCCCTTGGGCAACTTCTTTGATGTAATTATGATCTCCTCATTTGGTCTTCTTCTATCTAGACTGTTTAATGCCATCAGCATAATATTTAAAACTAATAACTTTTTCTTATCGTACTAAATATCATGCCATTTTCTTACCATTTTCAAAAAGGCCTCTAAGGGGGGAAACTCCAAGGAAAATTAAAATCCCCTGAACTTCTCCTTTGCTGGGATCTTTATGCTACTCTTTTAACTTCTTCTTAGTTTTTGTTTTACCAACAATTAATATGTATTAACATTTGGAATTTTATGCAAATTACTTCTTTAATGGGCTCAACGGTTAAGAGTATTGTATCAGAGTATCTGTCAGAGGACCTGGGTTCTACTGCCAGCATCCAGACAGCAGTTCACAGCCTCTGTAACTCCAGTTTCAGGGTGGGATCCAATGCCCTCTTTTGGCCTCTAGGAGGACTACACATGTGGTGCACAGGCATGATGCAGACATAACACTCATACACATAACATAAAAATCCATTAAAGAATAAACTAGTAGAATACTTACTCAGAAGCTTCTAGTCTAGATATATATCCAAAGATGGCATCATCCCTTCTAACGATACCTGCCCTTCCATGTTCATTGAAATACAATTTAAAATAGTCAAGCTCAATAGGGCAACAAAGTAAGTATCCACCAGTGTATGGATGGATATTTAAAAAATATGATGTATATATACAAGAAATGTTATTTAACCCTACAAAAGAATGAGCTCTGTCCACCAACTACAACAAGGATGAACCTGGAGTTAAGGGAAATAAGAAACACACAGAAACAGAACTATCATTAATATGTGGACACTAAAGCATAATCAAATACAGATGCAGAGCTCAAACCCTGGTTACTATGGATGAGAAGTAGATAGGACTGGGTTTGATTCCCAATGTCCCATAAACCAGGTATGGTAACATGCACCTATGAGCCTGAGATGGACTCAGGGGGATACTTAGGGAGTTCAAGGCCAGCCTGAGCTACATGAAACCCTGTCTCAAAACAAAACAACATAGTGTATGTTACTGTTATAGCTATTATTGCCACAAATGACATATAGCTATGTGAAGCCATGGCTATATTGATTTCTTTCACTATAGTAAGCTTTTTACTATTTAAATGTGATACATATGTTGTTACTTGAGATATACACAATAAGGTATGTTTTTAAAATGAGCCTGTATTTAAAAACACTCCAGTTGATGTGATTTGTTTATGTTTCTCTCTGTGGATCTTTACCTGGCATTTGGATACATTTTTAAGTGAAGGCCCTTTATACCATGTTTCTGCCCATTATTCTTTCATGTTTGTGAGTAATTACCAATCAAATCAATAGTGTGATCACAGTACATGTATTCTAATTAATTGGTTGGCAGCACCAGGCAAGGAGACCACACAATTGCCTCAGCTATTAAGTTATTTAGCTATGTGACTCAGTGAGTCACTGCTCACACTGCCACAGTTATAATTAATCATGCAAAAAATAATAATAATTAATCATGCAGAATTTTGGTGTTTTCATCTGTAAATTAAAGGAGTTGAATTAAATTGTTTCTCAGTAATTTTCAGAATTCTAATTTTAAAATTTAATGGTTTATAGGGTCAACGAACAGTTAGGCAAGAGACAGAGCTAAAGAATGGCTCTGGGACAGCCACCCTTCCTCCCCGCCCCCGCGTAGCACAAAATGAAGGGCTAGAACTAAGATGGCTCATCCCCATAAAGAACATAAAAATGACTGAGAAGATAGTGGGTAAAGTGCCTGCTATTCAAGCAAGAGAGCAGAGTTCAGATCCAGTCCACATGGAAGCTGGACTAGAAACTCTTGTATGCTGCCCCAGCAATGAGAGGAAAGAGAAAGAAGGACTCCAGGGACTAATTGTAGAGCCAGTCTAGCAAAACAGTGAACAGTGAGCTCTAGGTTTAGTGAGAGACTTTGTATTAAAAAAAAAAAGACTTGAGAGATATTGAGGAATAAACTCAATGTTCACAGTTGGCCTCCTCATATACATACATGGATGGAAACACCTGATCACACATGTATACCATAGACATACACATATGCATGCATGTATGTACATACATATATATTCACACACATATAAGCACATAATTGAGAAACCCTTTCTTAGCATTGTTTTGGCCAAAAGTATAAACAAATCAAGCACTGAATGAACAAATATATATATTATAAAATGTGAGGGAAAAATTAAGACTAAGAAGACCCAGTTTCAGAACATGCATAGCACCATCAGTGTCAAGAAGCAGGATAACTGGGTAAGAAGTAATGATTGACAGATGCTATGACCATCTATTAGAAAATATGGAAGAATTAACTATATGACCTAAGAATAAAGTATAATTTATTAATGAATTGAGTGGGTACCAAAATATTTAAATCAACTGCTTTTTAATATATTAGCAATAGTAAATGTGAAGCTAGAAAAATCTTCTCCATTTCCCTTTCATAAGAATAATTACATGAACCACAGAATGCCTATCAATGAGTTAAAGTAAGAAAACTAGCAAAGCAGATAAGTTTTAAAACTGACTCACTGTTATAGAACCAGCTGATCATAATCTGAAATCTATGAAAACAACCCAAAGTATGGTTGTTGCTATCTGAACAGTTATCTCTGGTATTCATTACAATGAGAAAAATTAATTCTAAGATACAGGCTTACTGAAAAAAATTAATTATAGTACAAGGACATTGGTTCAAACCAAGCTTGGTGATCTCATTCAGCTGAGGAGGTGTAAGTTAGATTTAAAGTCATTCAGAGCATGTAGAATTATGGAACAGAGTGTTGAGTCAACCACTCAGAGCAGGAGAGTTTCAGAGGGGGCTCAAAAGTCCACTGGAGTCTTTGGATGAATAGAGATTTGCTCTTGTACTAGAAGTGACCTGGGGCTAGGAATAAAACTTCCACAAAACAGGGAAAACAGTTCCATAGGGTCACACAGACTTGGGAATAAAGTGCATACTAACTAAACTATAATGAGTGCATATCATATGTTATAACCAACAGGTACCTCTAAAAGGTACTCGTCAGCTTAATGATGAAATTAACTTGTCCCTAGCAGTGGCTATGCATCTCCTCTAAATGAATTATAGAATGATTTAAAGAATCCTACTGACAGCAAGACAAAATCCAATAAGTCTCAACTATCAATCAATAACATGAAATTCATAAGACTGAGTATAATATCAGATTTAAAATGCACAAAGTATAATAACCAACATAGATCCATTGTGCATGGAAATACAAAGTACTGTGACACATACCCTCAATGAAATACTATTCACGCATAAAAAAAGGAAATCCTGTTACTTTAAACAATATGGATGGAATGTGGAATGTTATATCAGTTGGCATAAAACAGATATAAAACATGCACATGGAAAATTTACTAAGTTGGTGTGATTAAAATATAATTTACACTTTTATGAAATTCTCAAAAAAATTGTTTTTGTTTTTAAAATGCAAGTTGTTCTCAATGAAATGGCAAGCAGAGTGGGTAGCACGACCTGGGATAGGTGCTAGGGACAAAGCAGTAAAGAAGATACATGGATGCAGATAGGTAAGGATCGTAACTGTAACACTCAATAGGCAGATGGATAAAGATCGTAACTCTAACACTCCGTAAACCAATGGGTAAGGATAGTAACTGTATCACACTGTAAACCAATGGATAAAGATAGTAACTATCACACTGTAAACCAATGGATTAGGATAGTAACTGTATCACAGTATAAACCAGTGGATAAGGATAGTAACTGTATCACACTATAAACCAGTGGATAAGGATAGTAACTATCACACTATAAACCAGTGGATAAGGATAGTAACTATCACACTATAAACCAGTGGATAAGGATAGTAACTATCACACTATAAACCAATGGGTAAGGATAGTAACTATCACACAATAAGCACAGTGGACTGTTGTGGGTGAAAGTTACTGATTTAGCATTTCAAAAGAGTTTTGGAGAAGAATCTTAATAGTCTCAACAAAGAGTAATTCATGTATATATTAATAATTTATATGTATTCAAATGTATTCTTACATATGCAGAACTGAGGGATAAATATATCAGTTACCAAGATAGGATCATGACACTTGGTATACTTTATAAAACGTCATGTAAGTATGTTCAATTATAAATGCTCATTAAGAAGTAAAGTAAAGAAGGCTAGAAAGATGGCTCAGTCATTAAGAGAACTACCTGCTCCTGCCAAGGACCCAGATTCAATTCCCAGAACCCACATGGTGGCTCACAACCATCTATAACTTCAATTCCAGTGCTCGAAGGCCCTCTTCTAGCCTCTGAAGGTACTAGGCGTGCACAGTAGTGCACAAACACACATGCAGACAAACTCCCTTACACATAACATACTTTTTAAAGAACTGAAATATAAAATTAATTACAAACATGCACAAAGGTATATAATGTAAAACTTATATCCTTAAAATGTAAAAATGATATCCTTATCAAGAAAATGTACACAGAAATGACAGTTCAATGGCTCTTGTAAATAAGTAATTGTAAAACCATCAGAAACACTATCTGTATATTTAAGGTGGAAAAGAAATCTTGAGCAGGATATGAAACATAAAAACAATTCCAAATAAAATTTTAGAGATGAAAATTATAAAGATCTGTAACAAAAAATGTGCATGATTAACATATTTGACAGGCAGGTTTGAAAAACAACCATAGCGATTAACCAAAATGGAGCACAGACAGCTATCACTAACATGCTGAGAAGATGTCAGTACCGACGTTTTAACTGAGTCAAAGCATCATTTTAAACTGAATACTAAATAAAAACTTACCCAGACTAGTAAGCATGAAGTGCAACCAACAGGTCCACAAGAAAAATAAGATATTTGAAAGTCAACTAACACAAGTCATCCTCTCAGCCATCTGAGAAAAGTGATGGCGCGTCAAAATAAAGAATAACAGCACCCATTCACCCAACACCCATGATATATTAAAAACAAAACTTGAGAAGCTGGGGAGAGATGTTAAGATTGCATACTGCTCTTGCAAAGGACCTGAGTTCAGACTCCAGCACCCACACTAGGCTGCTCACAACTGCCTAGAACTCCAACTCCAAGGGACCCGGCAATCTCTCCTGGTCTTCAATAATACCTCATGCACGTAACCCACACACAGATGCATGCATATCCACATAATAAAAGTAAAAATAAAATTTAAAAACTGTAGCAACCAGGCATTCTCCAGCTTAACCAAAAAACTAGGTATCATTGTATTGGTTTCTACTTCATATCTCAGTTTCTCCTTGCTCTTTGTATTTGTCTATGTTCGTGAATTTAAAATTGTCTTGTTTTCTTCATTTATTTAGGTTGAAGTTAAATAAAATATTTAAAACTTTTCAATTAAACCATTTATTGCTATGAATTTTCCTGTAAGTACTGTATTAGCAAGATCTACACATTTTGATACACTGTGCTCACATCCTTCCATAGTTCAAAAGCCTGTCTCATTTTCCTTTTTGTCTAATTTTGATCCATGTGCTGTTTAGAAATATTACATATTATATCCAAGTAGTTGCAAATTTTTCAGACATCTTTTGGTAATGCATTCCAATTTAATTCTATTGTAAAAGGACAGACACAGACTTTCATATAGACACGGTGCTGTATTGTGATCTAAGGACTCAAGAGGATGAGTTCAAGACCAACATGGGCTAAACAGACAGTTTTGGGCTAAAATGTGGAACATAGCAAGTGCCACAAACTTCTGGGAAAAGATAGAAGAGTAGAGTTGTCTTCATGTGTCCCAGGAAATTAGAAGTCTGGATAAGAGAGACTATCCCAAATACAAGTGAAGGAGCATGAGAAGTCACAGAGAACCTGATGGGACAACTTGAACGTGTGCATGTACACCTTGTGCGTGCCTGGTGCCTGCAGGGCCAAACACTTCAAATCCCTTGGAGCTGTATAGTTAAGGAGGTTTGTGAGTTACCATATGGTTTGAAAGCAAACCCAGGTCTTCTGAAAGAGCAAGTCATGCTCTTAACTGCTGAGCCAATAAACAAACATCTATTTTAATGGAAAAGTAATGGTAGCAAGGGAGAAAGAGAAATTTCCACAAATCAAAAACGTAAGTTATTTCCAAAGAATTATCTGCTAAGGAACTAGTCATAGCTACATGACTGTACACATCACAATTACCTACTATAAGCAAGAACATAACAAGAACAATGAAAACATGACATTTATTATCAAAAAATAGTTGGATATCTTTATTTTCAATTTATATTTTGTAGCCCTCAAAACTGGCAATATGATAAAAAGTAATCTTTATGTATCAGCAAATAAATAAAAATTCAAATATTTGTAAGGAATTAAATCCTCTCAACCCCCCCCGTGTCTGTGTGTGTGTGTGTGTGTGTGTGTGTGTGTGTGTGTGTGTGTGTGTGTGTGTGTGTGTGTGTCTAAAGCCTAAAAGCCTATTGCAAAGTTGACAGCATTCTTCCCAAGTTATGAAAGAGCAAATTCTGGTCCTACTTTGGTCCCTTCCTGAATTTTTTTAATCTTTTTCATTGACACTGCGTTTCTTGTGAAAGCAAAATCTGGTGAATGTGTTTATAAACATTTAAGTAGGACTGACCCTGGACTCTGACCTNATAGGTAGCAATGAATATCCTAGTAAGAGCACCAGTGGAAGGGGAAGCCCTGGGTCCTGCTAAGAATGAACCCCAGTGAACTAGACTGTCGGGGAGGGCGGCAATGGGGGGAGGGGGGGAGGGAACACCCATAAGGGAAGGGGGGAGGAAGGGATGTTTGCCTGGAAACCGGGAAAGGGAATAACACTCGAAATGTATATAAGAAATACTCAAGTTAATAAAAAAAATAAATAAATAAACATTTAAGTATTCTTAATCTAAGAAAGAATTAGAAAAATAATTTGTATTTGACTCTTATAAGAAAACGATTGTGAATAGGTCCCACCCCCCTCATTCCCCATGGGAATAAAGTACATCGGTTTTAGGTATATTAATTTTTGACAAACCAGAAGTTTTGGCAAAGCAGAAGTTGATGGTATATGAAGAAACTGTCCACTATAGCTTCCACCATCTCACTCTGAATATTTATCACCAGAAGACTGCTCTCCTACAAAACAATTAAGCCAAGACCCCCTACAGCAAATTCTCTTACACAGATAGGCTGAGCCCATTTCCTTGATCCAGCCTCCTGGTTTATCAGTGTGTAATAACCCCATCTCCTTGTTCAGCTATATTCAATCTCCCCACCTCTCTGTTCACTTGTATATAATATACTTAGCTTCCAGGCTACTGAGCTTTCTCCATCAGAGAGCCCAATAATTCAATTCCAGCTTTTCTATGTACCACGCATCTTTTCTTTATTCCTTCACCACCCCCAAGTCAGGTTAATTCCCTGGATCTATGCAAAGGAAGTCACAGATACTCAATTGCCCCTCTGTACAACACAGGGGTGCTTTGGAATAGCAGGGGTACCGAGGAGGAATCTGAAGGTGAAGTATGTCGTGTGCATAACAAATATTATCATTCTGGAAAAATAAAGGAAAGGACCAGTTGAGACTGGAGGGATTCTTTTGCATTAGAAATATAAATTTATTAGCTCTAGTTGGATGTTATTGAATGCTATTGAAAATAGCACTTCAGCCCTGATTCGAAGCTGTAGGGTGCACTATCAGCCTAATTAAAATGAAGGAATCTCAGCCACTTCCCCATCTTGCTTCCTTATTATTGTCTAATTGTTCAGAATATCTGCCTGTTATGAAGACAAAGCAATTAAACCCAGCAAGTTGCAACAATGGGGATCATAAAGAAGGGGCTGCTTCATTAACAGCTTGGATATCAGCGTAGAAAACATTAAAGAAAGAAATGCAATTGTAATTGGAAATAATTGGATGGCACAGTTCACTTAGCTGGGGGAGACGGCTGTCTGCATGTGGAGGAACTTTTCATTTCGTTGGACTTTTCTCACCTGGGCACTGAAAAATGAGCTTTATAAACCTCACGGTGTTGTTGTCAAGGTAGGAAGGGGCTTGGTGCATGCCAGGCTGTTCTTCACAGAGCAGTCGCTGTCCCCTGAGATTCCAAAAGGAGTGTGTTTCCCATGAAGTGTCAGCAAGCTCAGAAAGAAACTAGGCAGGGAGTTGATGCCGCTGACCCCTACAGTAAACACAAGTTTCCACAATAAAAACTTTCAAAATTCCAAGGTCAATCCTTGTCATCGATACCTTTATAAAATAGTGATTGCCTCTGATACATAATAAGCAGGAAAAAATTCCTGCTATTTTTAGATGTGAGGTTGGCCTTCAATGGAAAACCAAGTCTCGACGAGGTGGTTGATCTGCCCAACGGAAAAGGGAACAGATTTTAAAAAACAGAAAAGCGTGGGTCCTCCAGTAGTGGCTCTGTGATGCACTGCTACCTACGATATTTTAACTGCACAGCATTTCAAATACATGATATCTCAGAATCCAACGAGGAGCATGAATTATGAATTACAGATAAAGAAGCCGATGCTTGGAGTGATTCTACCGCATGAAGCCAAACTAGCGATTGAACCATGTATCTTATTATAACAGCCACGAGAGGGATTGTTTAAATGGTCCCACCTTCTCCCAAGTTCTAAACATAAAATATGAACAGAAAATGTCATTTCCTATCACTAGATCAGAAGCAAGAGACAACGCAGTACAGGCAGAGACGAGAGATCGGGTCGCCATACCCTGTCGCTTGTTTCTATACAACTTGGAATGGTTTTGCATCCATGCTTTATAGATTCAGCATGTTATTTCCATGCTTACATATCATGTACATAGATTACTTTTTCCATCTCCCTCCCTTCCTCCCTTTCCCTTTCTATATCCCTAGTAGACTCCCTTTAAATTTGTGTAATTTGAAAAGGCCAAAAGGAACCACTACATAGACATTATAGGAAACTCAAGTTTTGGTACCTAGACTGTGTCAGAGCACAGCCACACTTCTTCAGTCATGTGCTCCTTTCTTTAGAGGCAGAATTGGCAGAGACTGTGTCCCACAACACAACATATATTTACTATGTGGTTCTTTTTTGAAGATAGCTATTTCCAACTCATAACTTAGATCTCATAAAGAATATAACTAGGAACACATGTTTATGAGGTAGCAGAAGAAAGACTGGGGATTACTTTGTCTTGGGATTGTTGGTGTCTCTTTAAGGAGGAGTTGGGAGGAGAGCCATGTTGAGTCTTTTAGATTGCTTAATCATCTACCTGCCCAATGAGACCCTTGAAAGGAAAATATAACCCAACACCTTTGCATGTCTGTTGAGTAGTGACTCTCACTATGACATGTGATCCCCCCCCTACTTCCTACTTAGACTACAAATTTGGTCAAAGACCTGGGGAAGGTTGGCAGGGTCTGACAACAGTAGAATGAAATATTGAAACCTGTTTTTCCTGCTAGCTATGGAAGCTTTTTCTGCTAGGTATAGAAGCTTTTTCTGCTAGATATGAAAGCGTTCCCTGCTAGGTATTGGAACTTGCTGCCCTTCTCTTCAAAACTCCCATAAGTTCAGTTCTTGTGAGCATAGAGGAGAAAGGAGAACTCCTGAAAGCAATTTTTGTGCATCATTCAGCCCATGCTATTCACCCACTGCTAAAAATGAAAGACCCCACATAAAACACATGGCAATGGAAGAATCTGACCACTTTAGAAAGAATAGCCCACCAGTTCGTCTTAGTTAATGTCCTTGATCTAGCTTGATTTTGTGGTGAATATTTTAGAATATTCTAAGTAGCCTACAGAATGTACAGTGATCTGCAGGGAACATTATTCTCATGTATACAGTAATTGTATTCTCAATGTGAACTGGCTGGCATCATAGTTCATGCTCATCAAAGAGTATTAACTAGAAAAAATGTCTTTGCTGTTAAACTCTGAAATAATTATTACTTTAAGAATGAGACTCTGGACTGCATTAAAGCTACCAAAGTCCAGCTGGTGGATCTCTTGAATGGATTTCTGCTCTTTGTCTGGAAAAATCTATGAGGAGCTAAAGAGATGACTCATAGGTTAAGGGTATGCACTGCTCTTCCAGAGGATTTAAGTT
The DNA here is from genome assembly GCF_011064425.1 of Rattus rattus. NCBI lineage: Eukaryota > Metazoa > Chordata > Mammalia > Rodentia > Muridae > Rattus > Rattus rattus. Next base: position 31,009,930 of record NC_046162.1, read on the forward strand.
CAGTTTCCAGCATCCACGATGGGAGATTAACAACCTCCTGTAATTCCAACTCCAGAGAATCCTAATACATCTGGCCCTCCACGGGTACCCGTAATCACATGCATGCATGTACACATTCATGAATACACACAACACACACAACACACACACACACACACACTTAAAAATAGGAAAAATAAAACATTTTAAAATTCCTTTCTGAAAATGTGTATACGAAAATTAGATATTGTAGTATATGCACTTTTAATATCTGTAAATTTGACAATGCAGGCTATGTCTTAGTTATTGTTTTACTTCTGTGAAGAGACACCATGACCAAAGCATGTATTATAAATAAAAGAAATTTAGAATATTTGATTAAGGGTTTGCTTATAGTTTTAGAAGGCTGGTCCATGGTCATTATGGTGGAAAAGAGACAGCCATAGTACTAAAGCAGTAGCTGAGAACTTTATGTCTGATCCACAGGCAGCAGAGAGAGAGAGAGAGAGAGAGAGAGAGAGAGAGAGAGAGAGAGAGAGAGAGAGAGAGAGAGAGATTGAGATTGGACCAGGAATGGGCCTCTGAGGCCTGAAAGCCACCCCAGTGACACACCTCCTAATCCTTCCCAAACAGCCCCACTAACTGGGACCAAGCACTCAAACATATGAACCTATGGAGGGCATTCTCATTCAAACTGCCAAAGGAAAATCATATGGGTAATATCATGGCCCACTCCATTCCATGCATTCACATACGTCAGCTAAGATTGAAGACATAAGTTGCTATCCATACAATCAGTTCCCACCACATCTGAAAGTGTGAGTGTGTAATCGTCCCAAGGGTAATTGTGTTTGAAGTAACATGCTCCTCAAATTAGGGTGTGTATGAATACTAATCTGGTTAGCTTATCCAAAGAATCAATAGCAAATATCAACGGCTGTCAGAAATCCCACCAAACTTCAGATACACAGTGTGCAATGGCGGGTGTGTTCGGTCCTTTCCCCAGTGCTGTTAGAAAATTATCTGAGAAAGGAAATGTAAAGAAAGGTTTGTTTGACCCGTTGTTTGAGAAGAGATACAGTCCATAATGGCCAAGAAGTCATGGCAACAAGAACTTGAAGTAACTGGTCACATTCCATCCACAGTCCGGAAGCAGAGAGAGGGGGTTGCTTGTGCTGTGCTCAGCTCACTTCAATTTCAAATATATTTTTATTTTAATTAATATTTAATTGCATTATTCCCTCTTCTCTTTCCTTTCTTCATCATTTCCCATGTACTCCCTTGTTCCCTCTAGAAATTGTGCCTTTTTAAAAAATATTGTTACATATGTGTGTATATGTATATACTGAAATATATATACAGTTTTCTCAGTCCATTTAGTGTTAATGTGTGTGTGTGTGTGTGTGTGTGTGTGTGTGTGAGAGAGAGAGAGAGAGAGAGAGAGAGAGAGAGAGAGAGAGGTGACATCCTAATTGGATATTCTATACCAAATAGTCAGCTCTCAAATCATACGTGTAAACACACATACCACACACACACACGCACACACACACACACACACACACACACACACACACACACACCCCTAAGGGCTGACTACTTCGAATAGGATGACCAGTCAGGAGACTCAACCTGCAGAAGACAATTTCTCCTGCGGCTCCCATTTCCTAGTTACGTATAATTCTTTGTCTGTGGATGGGGCTCACGCTTTAATCAGTCCAGGATTCTCAGACGTCTCATAAAGGTGCTGTTCGTACTCCCAATGTTCACATTCACACAGCTCACACTCACTCTGCTCATACTCAGAACAAGTCATTGATCTACAGTTAAACTATCCTGGAAACATCCTTATACCCACAGATGTGTTTCCGTAGTGATTCTAAACTCACAAGTTGACAATGGAGATTAACGATTATAGCAAGGAAGTCTGGAGTGTAATAACATCCAAAAGGATTCTTTTAAAAAAGAAGTGGGTGTTTTTCTAACCAAAGTTCCATTTTTTGTGTTATGTGCTGACTTTCTGATTCTTATAAAACTTCACTATGAGTGTCTCTAAGTCTTGGAATATCTTCGAGTTCAAAATTCAAATGCTTATACAGATTCAACCTCATATGGAGACCAGGAATGTTCCAGCCAGAATCATGATTCTCCGAAGACAGACACTTCCTTAGTTCCTTGCAACATCCACTATTGACAAACGTTCCTTCAAAACAAGATTCTGCAACTTGAAAAGTTCATATAATGTTACATAGTAGAGGGTCATCTCAAAGGCACAATGCACACTAGTATACTAGGACTATCTTGTAGTAAAGAAAGCAGTTTAAATACTGGGGTAGGAGCTTGGTGATAGAGTGCTTGCCTAGCATGTGTGAGAACCTCATTTTGATCCCCAACACACACACACACACACACACACACACACACACACACACACACACACACAAGATGCTGACTCAACCACTCTGTTGTAAGGGCCTTAGATATTTCCTTCCTACAAACTCTTGGCTGATTACGACGTTGCTGATGTAAGGGCCATATTTTGAAGAATAAGATGCTGGGAGTTATCCCAAGCATCTTGTTCCCTCTCTTTCTTTATTCCTCTCACAAGAATGCATGCAGAATATTTTTTCTCCAGTGGCTAAGAGTAAAGTTGGAAGTTAGAGGGAGAAATGGTCCACTTAACATTGGCCTCTAGCCTGAGCTGACTGTTCCAACTCGGTTGTAGAAGAGAGAAAGCTCCAGGGAGTAGCATCCTCTAGCTCCACTGGTGGCACTTTTAATTAGCATCTTCTTGCTTTTGATGTGTGAGATCCCTCCAGTAATCCCGCAGAGAAAGCTGAGACTGACAGGCAGAATTCATGCATTTCTGCATCTCTCATTCATCAGGCATATTAACATGAACAAAACATCACTGAGGCACTATGCTATGCTTTCTGCATGTTGGCTCACAATTGGCACAGGCCAACTCCTAGCAGAAGGCTGTGTTGTGGGCAAGAGAGCTTCAGACACTGGGAAGTCCGTTTCTGCATTAGCTGTGCATGCGTAAGTGGGTGGGTTATCTTTCAGCTGACTCAGTGACTGAAGAAACTTCCTGTCACAATTCCCTAAGATATGGCTTTACATAAGGCAACATGGACCCCACAGCATCTAAACTGAAGCGTGGAATGTGCTACGTATTTTTTTCTCACCAGGAAACAAAGAAGCATATGCTAGATTTACACATAAGCAACGGGTAGCCAAGACCTTCGGTCATGCAGGTTGATGCTGGAAAACAGTACAAGCAGAAAGAACCCTGTAACTCAGCACAAAGTAAAAGTGATCTCCTGGGAATGGAGAATTGGAAAATTGGGGCTTTGGTCAGTAACCAAATGCTGAAGGAAAAGGGGGCATATTTTAGAAATTAATTTACTAAAACAAACAGATTTTTTCAGACTTCAGGCCTGGAGGTAGAGAATGGTTCTTTCTAAGTGTAAATAACCTTTGCATATTAGTTGACAATGGAAGTCAATTCACTGAGAAAAGGAGGAGAAAGGTAGCTCAAAGGTACTGAGTTCAAGTACTCCAACTTCTCTATTTTAAATCCCTAATCTACCACACACCACCACCCCCCTCCCCATCTTCCCTGCCTCCACAAGAGTGCTACCTTACCTACCCACCCACCCACTGCCCTAGCATTCCCCTATACTGGGGAATCAAGCCTTCACTGGACCAACAGCCTCTCCTCCCACTGATGCCAGACAAGGTCATCTTCTGCTACATATGCGGCTAGAGCCGTGGGACCCTCCATTCAACTTCTGTGCAGTAATTGAAGCCTAGGTTTCTAAAACATGTCTTGAGAATTGTGATATCCAAGAAGGTAGGCAAACCGTCCTGTGTGGGACCAGCGCTCCAAGGGACTGTTTGAATCCTCCATTCTGATGTCCACAGTAGAAGTAAAAGTGACTTTTTGAGTGTGTGAACCTTTTGATGCACATCATACTTCAGGAACTGCGTGAATTTCGGGACTCAGAAAGAGATTTCAAGTGGATAAGAGGTTGGCAAAAATTTGAGATTCGGTAGCCCAGAGGTTTTGTTTAACATAAAAGCTAATTTCTAACCATGTTGGTCACTCCTCACACATGAACATTCGTCTGCCTCAGCTTGCAGAAGGGGAAACTGAAGAGGTTCAATGTGAAGGTCTTATTCAGTAGAAGTTACAGAGACAGAGAAAACAAGAAATGTGCTTTCTTCTCAGGACTATCTCCTAAAGGTAGACATTCAATGGGATTCAAGTGATCAAAGTGAGGCCCTTGTCATCTGAGCTTAAAGTCAGTGGGAAGAACTATTTCACTGTCCATTTGGTAACTTTAAAAAGTAGGTACCTGTACTCCCATCCAATATTGTACTTAGGAATGACTGAAAGGTAAATCATGGATGCAAAATGGACAGGATTTTGGTTCCGTCCTTTTTTTTTTTTAAGACAGGGTCTCACTTTGTCTTTAAGCCCAAGGACTGCTTTAGTGGAACTTTAGCATGATCGCATGATAATCAAGCTGTAAAGATCAGTAACTGCTTGGAGGAGGGAGGTAGAAAAGAGAAGGTGAAAAGACCCCTGCTGTTTGAGGTAAAAGAGCATAGAGATCAAACACAAGGTGGCCAAGCAGCCACAGGGCTTAAAGGGAAGCTTTAGGGAGTGCATAAAGAAAACCGCAGTACAGGAAAAAGCATATGGGAGCTGCAGTCAGCAGTCAACAAACAGGCAGAAGAGCAAGGGAAGATTCCTCCTGAATCTCGGAAATAGAGAATGATGGGAGGACCCAACAGATCATGGCCACCCTAGAGTGACTGCCCAGATCACACTCTGCAGTGCTGGCTGGACTAGAGTTCACTGTGTAGCCCAGACTGGCCTCAGAGTCATGGCAATCCCCCTGCTGCAGCATGCCAGTGCTGGGATTGTGAGTGTGAGCCACAATGCCTGGCCGAGGGGCACTTGTGACTTTTTATCTGAGCTTTCTTCTGGCAGGAAAATACTTCTTTAAATTTTTTCAGAGATTTACACTTGAATATTATTAACACTTTAATCTCTATGACATTTTCCTGTGCAAGAAGTGTAATGTAAGCAGCGTAGCATAGATAATAAAAGAACTTGGTTTTGGTTTTTTTTTGTTTTGTTTTGTTTTTGCTTTTCTTCCATATTAAAATTTGAGCAGGCTTTTTGAAAATAATGGAGTAGAAACCTTTTTCTCTTTTCTCTGAAAGGACAGTTTAAGGCTCAGGACGTTAGATAACAGGACACAACGCGTGTATGTAAACAGGCTTTGAAAGTAGAGTGATGGCAGCCCCAGGAGGACCTTGGGACCCAAAGTACAGCCTGGTGGTGAGCTCTCTGAAAAGCCACAGTAGCTTTGTTTGTTTTATCTTTCATATACAGGTCAGACTTGGAGCTGCAAAAGTCAGTATCCCTGGAACACCAACAGGTACAGACCATAAATAAATTAGATGGATGGATGGATAGATAGATAGATAGATAGATAGATAGATAGATAGATAGATAGGTAGGTAGAGCTTAAACAAAAGTCTGCTTTCTATAGCAGAGGCCCAAGAAAGGGACAGGAAGAACTTCATGGTAAAACTGTTCCACTTTTTCTGAACACCATGGAGAAAGCTTAGCCTCACCCCCAACTCAAACCAAAGCTTCTAGCCCCAACCCTCACCAGAACAGTATGAAGTAGAGTGTGGAGCTAATAACAACTTCATTTGCTCAAAGAAACAAAGGCAAACAAAACATCCCAAGTCTGTTATATTTTCCTACTCCTTCACTGTATCATTTCTATTTTTAAACTAATAATTAATATTTTTTATATTGCTTATCCTTAACTATGGTAGTTTGAATGAGGGTGGCTTCCATAGGCTCATATGTCCTCAGCTGATAGAAAAGTTTGGGAAGGATTAGGAGGTGTGGTCTTGTTAGAGGAGATGTGGCACTGGGGACAGGCTTTGAGGTTTCAAAAGCCCATGCTATTCCTCATTCCTAGTTTTCTCCTCCTCCTCCTCTTCCTCCCTTCCCTCCTCTTCTTCCTCTTCCTCTTCCTCTTCCTCCTTCTCTTCCTCCTCTCCCCACCTCTGCCTAGTGCTTGCGGCATAATATAAGGTCTCATCAACTTCTCCAGCACCATGTCTGTCTACCCACTGCCATGCTCCCTGCCATAATGAACACAGACTAATCCTCTGAAACCAGAGACAAGCCCCTAATTAAATGCTTTTTCTTATTAGTTACCTTACCCATGATGTCTCTTCACAAAAGTAGAAAAATAAATAAGATATTTACTACATGAGTGTACCTATTGTATTAACGGGTTTGTTTTCTTGTAGCCTTCATATTAAGTTTTTTTTTTTAAATTTATAGACCACTATACAAGTTTTAGGGAATTATGAACTTGACTTCTTACTTTTATCTTGAAGGCACTTACCTTTACCAGTAAGCTTTAGATGTCCAGATCTTCTGATGTTTCTAGTTAGCATCCTTTATTTAAGCCTAAAGAAAAGCTTAGGATGTGAGACACTAGTGGTAATGAAACCTCTCACCTTTTGTTGGTCTGTGGAAGACCTAATCCACCCATGTCTGAAGGACAGTTTTGCTGGATACAGTATTGGGAACAACTTTTTTTTCCTTTGTAGAACTTTTGACTCTATTACTCCCCTTTCACGGGGCTTATAACGTTGTGATGAACAATCTGCTCTGCGACACATTGCAGCCCCCCTCCATGCCATCCACTTCCTTTCTCTTGCTGGTTTCAGGATTCTCTGTTTCTTTAGACAGTTTAATTATAATTTGGAGTAACTTTGCTGGAACTGAATCTAATTGGGGACTTTTAACCTTCTGTCTGAATGTGTGTTGTTTTCTCTGGATTAATGAATTAATCCTGTTTTTAAAACTCTTAATTAAAATTTTTATTTTAAATTTTATTGTTAAAAAACCATTGCAAATAAAAAAAATCACACACTGAAATCAACCATATCCAAAGACTATCTAACTCAATGGACTTCTATATATTTAGAATATACATTTAGAACAGAAGCTGAATGTGTGTTATTTCCTTAAATACATATTCTATCTATCATTTTCTTATCTTGCTTAAACTCATATGAACCACACATTTGCTTGCTTGCTTTTCCTTTCTTCCTTTATTTCTTTCTTTCTTTCTTTCTTATTTTTGGGGGGGTGGTTTTGGTTTTTGGTTTTTAAGATGGGGTTTCTCATGTAGCCTTGGCTGTTCTACAATATGCTTTAAAACTGAGATCCACACGCCTCTGCCTTTCTAATGCCGGGATTGAAGGTTTGTGCCTCTACCATCTAGCTGGATGCTTTCTTCTTCTTCCTCTTCTTCTTCTTCTTCTTCTTCTTCTTCTTCTTCTTCTTCTTCTTCTTCTTCTTCTTCTTCTTCTTCTTCTTCTTCTTCTTCTTCTTCTTCTTCTTCTTCTTCTCCTCCTCCTCCTCCTCCTCCTCCTCCTCCTCCTCCTCCTTCTTCTTCTTTTCTTTTAGTTCTTCTTCTTCTTGGTACTACAATATCTTTTGTTAATTCTTTGACAATTTCCTACATGTAAACAGTGCTTTTTGATCATATGCCACACTCTGATTTCTTCCTCCAAAGAACTTCTCACATGTTTCCCTCCCTATCCCTGTCCTTTCCTCATTTTGTCAGTGTCTGAGTTCAAACAGTGCTGCCTGATGGAGCTCCCTGTTCTTGTCGGCTTGATCCTGTGCAGATAATCACAGCTCCTGTGGGCAGCAGTCATGTCATGGCCAGACACAGAGCTCCACAGCACTCTTCCTCAGTCTCCAGCTCTTAAATTCTTTCTGTCCCTCTTTTGAGATGTTACTTGAGACCTGGAGATAGGAAGCTAATACAACTGTCCCATTTAGGGCTGAGCACTAGAACCAGTTGGGAGTCTCTGCATTAACTGTTGAACACTGGGACAGACACTTCTCCACTCAGTGTTGAAGGTAGCGCTAGGCTATGGACATAAAAACCGTCACTTAGAAGGCAGCTTGGTTAAGTCCAAGTGGATCAAGGACCTCCACATACACTCAAACTAATAGAAGAAAAAGTGGAGAAGAATCTAGAACACATGGGCACTGGAGAAAATTTCCTGAACAAAACACCCAGTGGCTTATGCTCTAAGATCAAGATTCGAGAAATGGGATCTCATAAAACTGCAAAGCTTCTGTAAGGCAAAGGACACTGTTGTTAGGACAAAATGGCAACCAACAGATTGGGAAAAGATCTTTACCAATCCTACAACAGATAGAGGCCTTATATCCAAAATATACAAAGAACTCAAGAAGTTAGACTGCAGGGAGACAAATAACCCTATTAAAAAATGGGGTTCCAAGCTAAACAAAGAATTCACAGTTGAGGAATGCCAAATGGCTGAGAAGCACCTAAAGAAATGTTCAACATCTTTAGTCACAAACGAAATGCAAATCAAAACAACCCTGAGATTCCACCTCACACCAGTGAGAATGGCTAAGATCAAAAACTCTGGCGACAACAGATGCTGGCGAGGATGCAGAGAAAGAGGAACACTCCTCCATTGTTGGTGGGATTGCAGACTGGTATAACCTTTCTGGAAATAGTCTGGAGATTCCTCAGAAAATTGGACATTATACTACCTGAGGACCCAGCTATACTTCTCTTGGGCATATACCCAAAAGATGCTCCAACATATAACAAAGACACATGCTCCATTATGTTCATAGCAGCCTTATTTATAATATCCAGAAGCTGGAAAGTACCCAGATGCCCTTCAACAGAGGAATGGATACAGAAAATGTGGTACATCTACTCAATGAAATACTACTCAGCTATCAAAACAATAACTATATGAAATTCATAGGCAAATGAATGGAACTGGAAAATATCATCCTGAGTGAGGTAACCCAATCACAGAAAAACACACATGGTATGCACTCATTGATAAGTGGATATTAGCCCAAATGCTCAAATTACCCTAGATGCACAGAACATATGAAACTCAAGAAGGATGACCAAAATGCAGATGTTTCGCTCCTTCTTTAAAAGCAGAACAAGAATACCCTTGGGAGGGGATGGGGGGCTAAGTTTAGAACAGAGACTGAAGGAATGCCCATTCAGAGCTTGTCCTACATGTGGCCCATACATATACAGCCACCAAACTAGGTAAGATGGATGAATGAAAGAAGTGCAGGCTGACAGGAACTGGATGTAGATCTCTCTACATCCTGAGAGATACAGCCAGAATATGGCAAATACATAGGCAAATGCCAGCAGCAAACCACTGAACTGAGAACGGGACCCCCATTGAAGGAATCAGAGAAAGGACTAAAAGAGCTAAAGGGGCTTGAGACCCCATATGAACAACAATGCCAAGCAACCAGAACTTCCAGGGACTAAGCCACTACCCAAAGACTATACATGGACTGACTCTGGGGTCCAACTGCATAGGCAGCAATGAGTAGCCTAGTAAGGGCACTAGTGGAAGAGGAAGCCCTTGGTCCTGCCAAGACTGGACCCCCAGTGAATGGGATTGTTGGGGGGAGGAGGTAATGGGGGAAGGATGGGGAGGGGAACACCCATATAGAAGGGGAGTGGGAGGAGTTAGGGGGATGTTGGCCTGGAAACCGGGAAAGGGAAGAACATTTGAAATGTAAATAAGAAATACCCAATTTAATGAAGATGGGAGGGAAAAGGAAGGCAGCTTGGAAAGCACTATTTAATAAAACATCAGTAGTAAGTCCCTGTCCTGACCATGTGACCTTCAGAATCATAAGCTTTTGACCAGGTTTACATCACCATGCCTGAATTCCCTGCTATGAGTGACCTCAAATTGAAACATTTATCATCTTGATGCTGCCCTGTGGGTTCCATAAGCCTTCTTCATGCTTTGCTATTTATTTCTCTCTTCTTGTCTCTTCAAGTTCAAAGTTTTCTTAACTCAATCAACTCTGCAATGCAACTTTCTATTGCAATATTCATTTTATTCATTTTTCTTCCAGCTACAAATGTCTGTGGGGTGTATATTATATTTCAATCCCTTTGTTAGGGATACTGACCACTTAAGCCTTTCTAGGGCTGTTCATAGAGCTCATTTCTTCACTGTCTAACCAGAAGTTTACTTTATCCCTTGGGGCATGTCGTGTTTCCTTGATGTTGCTTATTGCTTGTGGCTATGCATTGATTTCTACACACATGTGGATTAAGAGGTATTTATTCAAGTTAGCAAAGACTTGTCTTTAAAATACAAACAAGTTCTTCAATGGTAAGCCTGTCCAGATATGCTAGGCAGACCATCTGGCATAATCTCAAAGCTCTGAGTCTGTTGAGTATCTTCGCAGGCCAGAAACCCAAAGTCACTAGGGTTGGCATGGGTCTAAAGAACTCTAAGTCCAGGGATGCAGTGGCTTGCCTACTGCTGAAGCATTTCTAGAACCCCTGGGTTGCTAAAGTCAGTTCAGCAGGAATGCAAGCGTAGTCCACCATGGAAATGGAAATTCTGTACCTTTGTATTCTCCCCTTTACCTGAAGTGGGTCTAGATGATCATTCAGAAGACACTGTCCTGAATCTGGGGCTCTGGACACCACCTCACGGTCATTCTCAGAATGGTTCATCAGACACATAGAATTGACCCCAGAGCTTCTGAATCTGGAAGCGACCAGAGTCTTCTTTTCAATGCAACACTCCAAAGAGCAATGGATTACGTTAAGCCCACAAAAGACCTACTTTCCCTCCTAGAATTAAGAGATGACTGTTTGCAAGTTAGAACAAGAAAATGTTCTGTGTTTGATTCTATCAAAACTTCAGCTGGCTGCTGTCTTTGTCAACATTTATCTCACAAAGAATGAACAGCCTTATCACGACTGGGATACCCTCATCTCTGGGGAAAAACAAGATGGAAGAAATAAGACCAAAAATTCAAAAAAAAAAAAAAACCCAACAATGATACCTGAGTCAAGAGAGGTAGAAAGGGGGGGTCCCAGTGGGAAGAAAAAGACACTCAGGCTGTCTCAAAACATGCCCTGACCTTTAGCAAAGAGGGCTTCCTTTGTGGAAACTAAGAGGAGAGAGAAATCTGCCCCTATTGTCTTCCTGCCGGACCCATGAAGCCTCACAGCAGACACCAGAAGTCGTCGACTTCAAATTTTCTCCAAAATAAGAAATGGTTCCCACACAGCTTCCACACAATGAAGATTCCAAATGCATTAAAAGCTCAGTTTTGACCTCCGCATCAGCTGTCCATGGGGGGCAGGGTTGCTCCTTAGAAAGGCATCCTGAAATGGAAGCTTCAATCCAGAAAGCTGGACCTGAATTGGTCTTTGTTCTAGGGCTCAGCTCCCCCTCACCAAAATGCTGATTTGCAAGCTAACAAACCACTATAAAGGGGAATAACCTGTCATCCTTAACAACCCCATCTGACAGCATGGGGATCACCCTTCCCTTCCTTGTTTCTGCTTTCAGCATCTCACTCCTGGGTGCTGCTATAAGGGCTGTCTGCTGATGTAGTATTAAGACAGTAAATAAAATGACTTATGAATCATAAAACCTAACTGCCATCAAGGGAACATTTCCAATATAAAGAAATATGTTTATTGCACCTCTCCTTCCAACTGAGCATTTATATGGTTACCTCAGGCCCAGACTTCCTGGTACTTTAAGCCAATCGCATTGACTTTCTTAACCTAATTTTCCAACACTGAAAATATTCTTTTCCATTATGTGAAATTTCATTCATTCCAGCATATAGTTCTCTAAGTGTGCAATCCATAGAGTGTCATGGCATTGTGATACATGAGTGGGTACACACATGCATATGCATGCAAGCAAGCATGCACACATACACTACACATGTACACATGTGCACATATATACACACTTACCACCTTTATTTTATCTAGGCCTTCCTTCTTCTCATGCCCTGCCTCTAGATAATAGAACCAAAATCTATTCGGGACAGTTTTTAGATGATGAGAGTGACAAAGAGAATAATAGATAGTTCTTCAAGAGAAGGAGCGATCTAGCCTAAAAGTAGATTATTTTAAAGATGATCACATTGTTAGGATCCATACTTGCTAAACTGATGACTAAACACACTGTACTTCTAGAATTTCTATCTCTGGAGCAGCTCCAACTCGTATCCCCCAAACCTATCCACCTGTCTGTCTTCCTGCAGCCCTGTAATCTCCATAAGCCAGACGCTCTGGCTTCCTTCTTCTTTCCTCCAGCAACTTACCCAGAGTCAGACACTTGTAGTATCAGTGTGTGATGAGTTCTACTGGGTGGCTGGCTGGCTGAAGCTCCAGGATGATCACCTGTCCCCATAGCACTACAAACTTAGAATGTAAAGACTGAGAAGGACAACAGATTTGAAGTACTCCATGACATTTTTCCTTTCTGTTTTATTCTAAACTGTGTGTGTGTGTGTGTGTGTGTGTGTGTGTGTGTGTGTGTGTGTGTGTGTCTGTGTGTGTGTGTGTCTGTGTAGGCATGTGAAAGTAAGTGAAGATGCCCACAGAGCATAATATCCCCTGGACCTGGAATGATAGGCAATTGTAAGCTACCCAAAGTGGGTGCTTGGATCCAAGCTCATGTCCTCTGTGAGAGTAGCATGTACTCTCTGAGCTATTAACACCCTCTTCTCAAAGGTCAGACTGAGAAAGAAGTGATTTCTATGTAAATCTACCCAATCCTTCTTCCACTGAACTGTATATCCCATCCATTCACAGAGAGTAAAGGAGTATGCACACGTGCAGTATACCAGACCCAGTGGAACTGTGGGAGCAAAAGACAAAGATGCTTCCTCTTGCACTTTATGGTGTGGAGGCAATACAAGCACCAGGGACAAGGGTGAGGCCATTCAAGTCAGGACTGAGTTCTATTGTTATTCTACATTTACACTTTTTCATCAGTGACTTGGAGTCTTGTTACTCATTTTAAGTTTTATATTAAAGTTGTATTAGTTGTTGTAATTTCTGGGATTTGAGCAACTTTGTACATTGTGTACTTAAGAAAAGTACCCAACTCACTTCAAATTAGAGCCAAACCTATGAATAACTAAAAATTCAAGTAAGAGAGAAAGTAAATATCCTATGACACATTTTTGCAACACATATCTTTGTGTACATTTTGGAAAGCACAGCCTGGCACACTCATTATATAATCCCTAAGATGACTTACACTTCCCAAATCATAAAGCTAGCTCTTAAAATGACCCCATTCCAGTAGTTCTTTACTAATAATACAGAGGTAATTTTTGCATAAAGTCTCAAGTTTGAAGGTCACACAGATGACCAACTCCAAAGGTGTGAATGGTGGCACGAGGAGGGTAGCATGGGGTTAGGGCACAGCTGTCAAGCAGGAGTTCTACTTGCATATAACTCCCAGTGCTGCTCCTGTGAAGTGGCCCAGTACTGCAGCACAACTAATGACGATACCAACATTGAAATCCACTCAAGGAATTCAAAGGGAGAAAAATAAGACCAAGGAAAGAAGGCCAAGTGACTATGCAAGTAGTCACTTACCCAGACTGCTGAGAAGACAGCATATTTGCAGGCCGTACAGTTAGTAGCTTACCCACCCTCCCTGTACAGAGCCCTTACCATGCTAAAGTGGCTTACTGGTGCCCTCTGACTATAAAGTGGCCTTTTGACCCAATAGTTAGAAATGAAGGCAGAGTCAAATTTATAGATCGTGTTGATATCCCAGTGACCTGCAGAATTACCTTGCGCAAGTAACTTGACCTTTCTATGTGTCGATCAAAGAGCTATGTGGCTGCTACACTTCCAGGAACTTGTGAGAAGCTGGATGCTTTCAGAAAAACAAATAAACAAGAGACTTTTTTCCAAAGGGCTGCTGAATGCTGGGCTGCAGTCCTCAAGACAATCTCAATTAGTGGGTAGTGTCCAAAGCAGTTTGCTGCAGCCTTCCCACATCAGCACTCAAATAAAGAGAGCAGCAGGGAAGACGGCTTGGTGGATAAGGTCGCTTGCTATGCAAGCATGGCCACCTCAGGCTGAATCTCAAGCACTCGTGTAAAATAGCAAGATTAGTAAAAAATAAATAAGACTCATTTATGTGTTATCATATCATATGATATGTTAAGGACTGACATCATCCTAGCATTAAACTTCATGGAATATTGGGGTTGATTTTTTTTTCCCAGCACAATACATGTGCGTGGATTAAAATGCCCGTAAGTCACTGGCCAGCTACTGTGTGTAGATGAGTCTTTCAGTGGCTTGTGCCAGGTTTGTCATATGGGCTTTTTCTGAGGATTAAGACAACTCATAAGAGCTATATGTATATCAGGGATGTAGGAAACACACTAAATACTAACAGGAAGAGAGAAGGTGATCAAAGTGAAAAGACGTTTTAATTCATTTTTTATGTTGTTCCCAACACCTAGAACGATGTTCAAGATGCAGCAGGCATGGCCAGATGTTTGAATAGATAATGAGTGTTTATGCATGCCAAGTCATGTACTAAATAGATGAAGGGGGACTGCAAAGGGGGGATGTGGGGTAAAGACAGCAATAAAAAGAATGTGTCTATCCCATGGGGATCAGAGCATTCATTGGTGCCCATAAATTCATATGTATTTTGACCTCTGACCACTCCTTCTACAAAAAGTGTGCAGTGAGCTATATTCCTCAGAGCTCTACCCTCTCAGAAGATTCCTTATCATTGTCTCTCAAGGTCAACCTGGACATTGCATTGCAAATGCCCCACATAGCATGACCACCTATGCGTAAACCTAATTTGGCACCTTTTTTCCTTCTTCACCTGATCATAAGGACAGTACATGGATTGCGACTATAACTCAACTTGTACATTAGAATTAGAACCCATAGAGTCCTAGGTTTGTTCCACAGCACTGTATAAAGCTGGGAACAGTGAATCCTATAATCTCAGAAGTTGAGAAGTAGAAGCAGGAAGACCAGAAGTTAAAGGTCACTCTTGGCCATTTTATCACTTTTGAGATCAGCCTGCACTAAATGAGACCCTGTCTTGAAAATCAAGTGAGTAGTGCATCTATCCAAAGGTATAATGTCAGGGTGGGCTATTGCAACAGTAGTATGACATAAATTTCTAGACTACTTGTTTATGTACCTGACTTGTAGCTTTATAATGCACAGCCTACTGGCTAATCATCATGAGCTGTGGAATCAGGAGTGTCTCCTTTAGACCCAAGCAAATTTGTTTCCAAGTGTTCTCCAAGGTCTCTTTTCTAGAGAACGACTACCCCTCAACACAAGAGTTCAATGTTATGTTGTCCCTGATGATCAGATGGCCTAGGTTTCTTCAGAGAACATGGGAGTTGACAAATCATTCAACCTTACACTGTCAGTGGAAATTACTAAGCTATGGATATAAACATAAGCTTTGATTTTTATCCTATCAGAATCCAGTGCATTTTTTTGTCAAATCACTGATCACATGCCACACTTCTGCAATCATGATAATTTTCTCTAGCAAAGATCATGTCTGGCATAGCAGTGAGTATTTGGGACATGTGTGCAGATGGTTTTAAGAAGGTCTTTTTCTTCCCTTTCAGGGCACATCGGGTTTACATTGGGGAGTTTATAGACAACCATTCACACTGCCAGTCTGAAATCACAGAGAAACTTAGATGTGACTGATAATAGCCAAGCCCTTCATTGTCCCGCAATGAAATACTGTCTTTGATTTACTGTACTTTGAATTGGGGAAGGGGTGGGATTTTTGTTAGCCTTCATCACCATGACAGCCCTGAGCATAGTTTACTTTAAGGGTGAGGGAAAATAATTTCCTGGATTTCCTGTTGTCATAATGGACCTGCTACAAGCTGGACGTTGGACAGGACTCTATTCTCTGAATTCCACATACTCTACTGTCAATCTCTACGTATCCATCTAAGCAGGTATTGATATCGGGTATGATACCCCCAGATATCAATGGTATAGTTGAGCCCTTTATTCAGCCAAACTTTGAGCTTCCCCGTCTCCAGCATATAGTTACCAGTGTAAAGGGCTAAGAGTCTCATGAGGGAAGCCTTAGTAACACGTTCGCTGTGTGTATTTTCCACAGAGTCTCAGAATTCTCCTGGGAACCTATCTTCTCTTTAATCAATGGATTCCAGCTTTAAAAAAAGAAAAAAAAAAGAAACAAAAAACTAGGTCAGGACTGGAGACTGATCAAATGATCAAGGCTCTTTTAGAGCAACATTCTACAGCTTTCTGAGGTTTCCTTTTTCAAACCCCTGTGATTTACTGAACCACCCTATTGCAAACCACAGCTCAGAGCCTGTGTTGAATTAAGCATATCTCAGCTCTCAGTGGGTCACCACCTCTATGCTGCCACTCTGACCTTGCTACTCATTATGATAATTGCATCTAACTGACTGCGCTGTTGTTTCTGGCTCAGTCCCTTCCTTTGCTGCCTACTTGTGTAGTAGCATCCCCTTCCCCTCATATGTTTTTGAAGAGAGCTGTGGCTAAAAATCAAACCCAGAAGGTGAGAAGCTTGAGGGTTTTTTTCTTTTAATGGAAAAAGTCATTAGCATTTCTCCTGTTCTTTCTTCTTCTCTTCTTCTCGCTTCTCCCTTATCACACAGGAGAGATTGAAGAGAATCTACTGAAGATCAGGAGAAATTGTAGAACAAGAGAATCCAAAGGCTGGCATCTGTAGCTATAAACCAGAGAAATCATAGCTGAGAAAGCCACCTCAAGGAGCTCTAGGAGGTCAACCACAAAAGTCAAGGGAGCGAGTATGCTTGGAAGATATTTATGAGCTTCAAGGAAGACAAAGAGAAGTAACCTGCAGTATTCATTCATTAAACTATATTAGCTGAGAGCAATCTGGATGGTGAGAAACTGTCAAGGAACCAGGCTGAACCATGGATTTCCCTGGGAATGATGGTAGAAATGCAAAAACAACAGCTTTTAGTGGTTTTTTTTTTTTTTGGGGGTTTGCTTTGATTTGCTTATAAGTGTTTGCTTTGCAGTAATCATAGCAAACTTACCTAGCTAGATATGATGTAGACTCCACAGAAACCACTCTAACTCCAAGAAAACAAGTCAGTTCTGATAGTTCACTAAGACCAAGTAAAGGTCAAGTTTAAATACTTATGAGAGGTTAAAAAACAGTCCCATACTAACCTACTCTTTCAACGTTTTATCCTTGAGGAAAGCAAACATCTACCCACTCACAACCAATAGTTGGAGACCTGTGAGTTAAGCTAAAAGAAAAATTAAAAAAAAAAAAGCATACAATCTTATCAATATTTGTGTGGATGGCAGTTCAAAAAAGAAAAGTGAAACTCAAGCACACTTTGGGTTTTGTGTATCGTTTTGTTGCAGGAGAAGATATATGGGCTTCAAAGGAAGGTAAACTATAGGGAGATAGCTGAGAGATACATGTTGGAAAGTAACAAGAGGTAAGCTGGTCTGATAAAGTCTGTTTATACAAAGTTAACTTGGTTTCAGTGTCTCATCTTCAATGATATTCTCTTCTGCCTGGAGTAAGTGGCGCCTTCCTCAGGACAGAATCTAGTGCTGCCTTTAGACAGATGACACAAAGGCAGTGAGTGCTTCCCACGTCTGCTGATTCTCAATTGCCTGTGGCTTAAAAATGACCCTGGAATAAACTTGCTATAAATTGGATGGAGATAGTCTAATCCCCTTCACTCTCCTCCCTCCCAACTATCTCCTCCCTCCTAAACTGGAGTTTAGGAGTCAAGTGGGAGACTCAGAAAATAAGGGCAAAGTGGAGAATAAAAACCCTTCCCAGACCCAAGCTTTGGATAGAAGCGAGACATGTTCATTGATGAACAGACTTTGGGGGAAATAAAACAGTTTGCAGCCTCTGTGGTGTAAGAGCATGGAGACAGGCTATAAAACCTGCCTGATCTTCCCAGGCACCTGGGAGAATCTACTGGTGCCGTGAGACTGTTTCTACATACAATCCTGTGTGTGCACTTGTGGCCACTTTAACCAGAGGAGGGTTGAGGATATGAGAGTGGGCAAAACAGAGTTGTTCCTGAGTTCCCACCTGAATAGCATATTACTGCTTTAACTTTTTTCTTAAAATTAATCTTAGAGCAATTACATTTTGTAGCTATCATCTTGAGCTCACTGGAGTTATTCCTGTTTATCTTGTGGGAGTGGAGAATATTAATATTTGGGAAGTGTTTATTGACTTTTCTCTTCTATGTCCTGGAATGGATTTGGGATATATGAGATTTCTATTGTCTGTTTTATTTTGTTTTGTTTTCCTTGCAGCTGCTCTTAAAAGTACAAACGCTACGGAATTGTATAACTTAGACATCTCAGGGCTCTGGGTTAACCATTGACACTGTAAAAATTCATTTTGAAATGTTTCTTCTGATTTTTTTCCATGGGCTTTCTAGTCCAGGGAGAGGAACCAGGGTGTTGCTCTGAACTTCTCAATTCTCTCTTCAAATGTACAGAATGACTTGGGGAAAACATGACTCTTTTATATGTCATAATAAATTTAATTCTTTACAGAAATCCTCACATAGGTACATTTAAATGAAGCCATCAAACCAGTTCCTTCTTTGAGAACAGAAGCTGAAAAAAGCTAAGGAGAGAGGAGTATGACCAAATGTCTCCATGACAAGGAGATTGCATTACTACAATTCTCCTAAAGTCAACTAGCAAAGTGGTGTGCAGCTTAATTACATTTTTGTTTAAACCCCAAGTATAAATGCTCCTCACACAGGAAATGCTCAATATACGTGTGTTATAAACAGCAGATACCAGCAAAAATACCATGTGTTGTGTCCTCGTTACCAATATAGCGTTGAGCTTATGAAACATGCTAAGCAGAAGTGAAAGCTCCGGAAAAAAAAAAAAAAAAAAAAAAAAAAAGAAAGGTTAAAATAATAGTCTAGATATACACTTCTCCCTGGTATGTTGCATTATGGTTTTTATGATGCTAATCATTATATAAAATTACCTTGTTCATTTTATTTTCAATATACTTTGAAATGCTTATTTGTGTTATAAATACCTACATTCACTGTGTATTAACACATGAACAACCAGCTTGGTGACTAGCATCACTCCTTGGACTTCTGTTCCTATCCTTTCGGACATGCCTAGGTCTCTGACCCAGATCCAGCCATGTTTAATCTCTAAGAATGCTCTGGTTTGTTGGCCAGCCTCACTGACCTAGTTTTAGGCTATAGTAGTACAGGTTGTAATTGTACAGAGAGGAATGAATGTGAGTGGGGGGATTGGGATAGGGCAGAGAAGTTGCTGGACAAAATGGCAGTATCCTTGGGTTGGAGAGTGGGTCTTGGGTCCTGGGTCAGCACTCACACACTCTCAGAAAATAGCATGGCTTTCTCCTAGAATAATAATGAGAGGGTGGGAAAATGTAACCTCCTTGAATGGAACCAAGGTCAGGCTCTTAAGAAGACACTGTATAGTAACTGTCACCTGGCCAGGGATGAGCATGTGGAAACTTCTATGCTCAGAAGACACCTGAGTGGCCCTCTCTAACAGTGAATATAAAGGATAAATGAAAAGAAGTACCATGGAGGGCAATTCTTTATCCCATAACGCCATAAGTAACATTGATCAAAGGCTTACTCTTGTCCAGAAACTACACTGAGTGCTTTACACATCGACAGACTTTATATTTGTGACCCTGTGAACTGGGTCCTTGTTTCAGATGGATAGTTTTCCAGTGCTCATAACTTTGACCTAATAACTCAACTTCTAAAACTACCCCCTTCAAAAATAATACTTAATACAAGGACCCTCACACACTGAGATAATTAGCAACATGAAATTTATTGTTTCAAAACCTAAAAGATAGTGTAACTGCATGTCAAATGAAAGAAAAAGGTTTGGAGTACATCTAAAGAACAGAATTTTTCTTTTTTTTTTTTTTTTTTTTTTCAGAGCTGGGGACCGAACCTAGGGCCTTTGCTTACTAGGCAAGCGCCTACCACTGAGCTAAATCCCCAACCCCAAGAAGAGAATTTTTAATATGCATCAAAATACTGCTTTGACAAAGAAGTGCAAGCCAACAGGAACCAGATGTAGATCTCTCCTGAGAGACACAGCCAGAATACAGCAAATACAGAGGCGAATGCCAGCAGCAAACCACTGAACTGAGAACGGGACCCCCGTTGAAGGAATCAGAGAAAGGTCTGAAGAGCTTGAAGGGGCTTGAGACCCCATATGAACAACAATGCCAAGCAACCAGAGCTTCCAGGGACTAAGCCACTACCCAAAGACTATATGGACTGACCCTGGCTCCAAAACTCATAGGTAGCAATGAATATCCTAGTAAGAGCACCAGTGGAAGGGGAAGCCCTGGGTCCCAAGCCAAGACTGAACCCCCAGTGAACGTGATTATTGGGTGGAGGTCGGAAATGGAAGGAAGATGGGGAGTGGAACACCCATATAGAAGAGGAGGGGGAGGGGTTAGGGGTGTTGTTGGCCCAGAAACCAGGAAAGGGAATAACAATTGAAATGTAAATAAGAAATACCCAAGTGAATAAAGATGAAAAAAAAAAAAAGAGAGAGAGAGAGAGAGGAAGGAAGGAAGGAAGGGAGAGAGAGAGAGAGAGAGAGAGAGAGAGAGAGAGAGAGAGAAAGAAAGAAGGAAAGAAAAAAAATACTGCTTTGACAACGTGAAGAACCCCAGTGGATGTTAGGCCTGGTAAGTTCTCATACGCACCCCAGCTTTGTTTCTAACACAGGTTAAAAACGTTTGAAGTTTCCAAAGTATGAGCACTCTTTTGACAAAAAGTGACAAATCCTCTATGTTTTAGCGAAATTACAAGATACAAAACTTCCCACATTCAGAATGATCACAACAGCACAAATTTAAAACCATACATAGAGAGCTTTCTTGCTTAAAACAGCAAACTATTTTTTCCAGAAAAGATATTTGATGTATAAAGACAAAAATGAAATGAGAGCCACATACGTTAAATCAGAAAAGTTCACTGCGAATTTAGATGACTCTGAGCAAATAACACCTTCGAACCCCGACATTTTATGGCCAAAAGCCCGTGTGATCGTCTTATTTGCAAACATTTCTCACTAGGCCTCACGCAGCCCAGGTCTCCAATTCATTTAGAGGAAGCCAGATTCCTAACGTGGCTCCTTGAAGAGCAGTGTCTTCTATCTGGGACTTTGGGGTGTGGGGGGATCAGAGCAGGTCTCCCACATTCTCCCACTAGAAAACAGATGCAGTGAAAAGCAGAGACCGCAGCTTTGAGGAAGTTGCTCCACCCACTCTGAAAGTCGGGGAGGGAGCAGTAACCACACCTAATTGAAAATTTCCATATGCCACGCCTGTAATGGTACCCAAGCAACTAAAGTGTGGGCCACAAGGCACCTCTCTGAAACGAGGATAAGACATGTTCTCTTTTACTGACTTTATTAGGTAGCAACGTCTTGATAGCTTTTTTAGTATTTCAAAGTCCATTTGGACTAAAAATATGTAGATGAATGTATATAAAAGCACAAATAATGTATGTATGTGCATACACACACATGTTAAAACTATGAACCCCTTTAAAATATGAGAACAAAATGGTTCTGGTAGAGAGTCCATTTCAGAAAGGCTGACCAACTGTTGGCCCCGGTCATAACAATCAGGTGGAAGGAGAGCCCTGAGGTCATTAACACCAGAAATCACAAAGAATGACTAATTAAAATGAAGGGCCAGAGGGTGCTCTGGGAGAGAAATCGCCTGTTCTCTGAAGAATGAGAGGAGCTAAGTGAATCTGACCCTCAGCTCTTAGAAGAGTTAACCCATGCAGGCCTTATTAATTATAATGAGACCTTAGTAAGGCACACATAGATGTCCAATCATTTGAACCTGCAAATACACCTTATCCTAATGGCAAAACAATGGGACAGTACTGTTACCCTGGCAAAGCCTGGGGGAGTGTCTAATGTAATAACATAGCTTGTTTTGATATCATTTTCAACCTTATTACCAAACCTCAAGACCTAACCAATTAGGCTACCTATAAAGACCCTAAAACTTCCACTTCTCTAAAATTGTAATTTTTTTCTGTGATGGGAATGATTATAACCCTAAAAGACATAAAGCAACAGTTGCATAAATGACCTCAAGTTTAGTGCAATAAGTGTAAGAAATTTTCTTTAAATAAAAATGTCATTGATGACATCTATACCTTAAATTGAATTTTTAATGAAACTATAAAAATTGGTCTAATGATCATTGATGTGTACCTGTACATTTTCTTCCATCACTCCGGGACTGACACTATTTTGGGCATGTCCAACCTGCAACCCAGGGGCACATGCACCTCAGAATGGCTCTGAAGACGTCCCACCATTAAACTGTAAGCTTAGTTCAAACATTGTAAGACCCTTTGCATGTGAACATGAACTCTGTGCGTGTCAATATCCTATTTCTATGTCCAAAGTTTGGACCTCTCTGCCACATGCACTCACCTCATAACTTACAAAGAGTGTATTCCAATTTTATACCAATGTTTAAACTTGGGGAAAATATGTCTTATTAAATTAAAGCTGAGTCTATCGATTCTGTATGTAGTGTATGAAAATGTAGAAGTATGAAGAATATTTATAATTAGGTTGATAAAATTCAAAAATTGGGCTTCTCATAAACTAATAGGTGTTTACAGTTTTTCTGTTTTGTTTTTTAGCTACAAAGATTCCTTTGCTATGAACAAGTTTATTGCTTTCCCATTCAAAGATATTAAAATGGTGAGAAAAAATAAAAGGCATAGGGTTGAGAATGCAGCTTCCTATTAGGCTTCCTAGCATGAGCAAGGCCATGGGTTCAGTTTCCAACACTGAAAACAAAAGTGTGACCCGACTTACAACAAGAAGAGAAAAGGGGCAAAGAATTGCACTTCGAATTTTTTTCTTGATGGTAAGAAGCTATGAAGAAGTGATGGTGAGGGGGAAAGAATGGAGAGCCAGGAGGACACAGAGCAAAGCCTTGGACGAGCAGGTCCTCATACTCACCTCTACTCCAAAACTTAAGAAAGAAAGAAAGAAAGAAAGAAAGAAAGAAAGAAAGAAAGAAAGAAAGAAAGAAAGAAAGAAAGAAAGAAAGAAAGAAAAAAAGAAAGAAAGAAAGAAAGAGAAACAGAAATTGAATGGAACATCTGAGAATCTGACTAGTGACAATATCAGAATATTTTCTTAAGGAATCAAGAAAAGAGACAGCAAAATTCATGGAAATGAAGTACCCAGAGTGGAGTTTAAAGTACTGGGAGACAAGCCCTCAGAGAAGCTTCATCTCCACTGTGTCCAAAATTTCTTCCCAATAGGCAACTGATTATCTTGCCATAAGGCTTACCTGAAAGAATTTGTATTCCTTATTTTTAACCATTGTTTTTTTTTTAAAGTAACCCTAAGCACTAATAAATTTAAAATAGGTGAGAATTCTCAGACCTAGCCCTCCAGGCTGAGTCAGGTGGAAAGATTCAAGGTTGTGGAAAAGTTGGACACCTGGACAGCTGAATCTGGGTCCCATGACCTAGGAGTCAGTGTTTTCAGTGACTAGTTCATCAGTGTTCCATGCACAATCCAACAGCAAGAAACAAAATGTGCCAGATCAATACCATGAAAATCTTCACAAACACAAGTTCTGAAGGCGCGCGTCTTCGGGTTTCTATCTGCGATGAAACACTGTGACTAAAATATGTTGGGAAGGGAAGGGTTTATTTGGCTTACACTTCCAGATCACTGATCATCAAAGGAAGTCAGGACACGAACTCAAACAAGGCAGGAACTTGGAGGCAGGAACTGATGCAGAGGCCATGGAGGGGTGCTTCTTACTGGCTTGCTCCTCCTGGTTTGCTCAGCCTGCTTTCTTATAGAACCCAGGACCACGAGCCCAGGGATGGCATCACCCACCCAAAATGGGTGGGAGCTTTCACCATAAATCACTAACTAAGACAATGCCCTAGAGCTGGATCATTTTCTCAGTTGAGATTCAGATAATTCTAGCTGACTCAAGTGGACATAGAACTAGACACCACCAAATGCTTTTACCAGACTCTGGTATTAAATTCAGAGGCCTTCCCATAATCAAATCTATAAGAAAAAAATGTATGCACTTGAAAAACTGTAAGTTATTCATTCACAGCCATAAAATAACCATTGCTTGAATAAACAAAATTCAGAGTCTTTCAGACACTAGGCTTGAGATGAAGAGAACCTGTCAACTAAAAAGGAGAGTGCAGAAAAACATGAAAGGCTAGGCTCTCTGTC
This sequence comes from Rattus rattus, assembly GCF_011064425.1. Classification (NCBI taxonomy): domain Eukaryota; kingdom Metazoa; phylum Chordata; class Mammalia; order Rodentia; family Muridae; genus Rattus; species Rattus rattus. The sequence goes on from NC_046162.1 coordinate 31,034,166, forward strand.
TCTATCTCTGTCTGTCTCCGTCTCTGTCTCTCTCCCTCTCTTTCTCTCTCTCTGTAAATAAACAGTCCATTAGTCAAAGTCATGACTTCCAGCAATCCTCTACAACAATCAAGCTGTCCTTTCAGAAGCAAGCTTGACTACCAGGCCTTACCTAAGACGAACCAGAGTATTCTGGTAGACTCCGGAACCTCCATCCTCTTCTCTGGGCATTTGTTCTCACATATGACCAGGGAAGGAAGTAGGTGATACATAGGATGCTAATAACCTTTATAATTTTTACTTGTATATTTATTCACCTTTTAGTGCATAATCAGCATACAAGTGCTAGGTTTTATTAAGGCAATCTCAAACAAAATTTGGCTTTGTTTGTTTGCCTCCATTCCTCTCCCCATTTTTGTCCTTTCATGCCCAGCCTCCCCTACCACCTCCTTTCCTCCATCATGCTGCATGCCCTCTTTGCCCTCTCCTACCTTCTTTGAAGCTTTATAGTCTATAGCTACCTTCACACCCTCTCATATACTTGCATATTAACAGTTAAACTTAGTTAGAATTAGCATGTAAAACAGGCATGATTTTATCTTTTTGAAACTGGGTTACCTCACTTAATATAATACTTTCAGATCATGCACTTTGCTAATAAAAAGTCACAGTTTCATTGTTCTTTATAGTTGAGTAAAATCCCATGGTGTATTTCTACCACATTTCCAGTATCCATCTATCTCTTGATAGATATCTAGGTTGGTTCCTGTTCCTTGCTACTGTGAATGATCCAACAATGAACATGAATACGCTTCTACCCTAAACCTTTTTAAAGTGATTCCTGCTATTTCTACATAGTCAATACTCATTTATAGAATGGATCTTCTTACTTCTATAAACACAACCCCTGCCTTTGTGGGGAAAATGAACTTTCATTCAAAACCTAAAATAGCTATAATCAGCATCTTTGGGACAATAATGCTCAAATGAGCAACATTTGGTCTTCTCCATGAAATGAAGGTTCAGCTATGAAAAAATCATAACCTCAAATAATATGGATGTCACTGCAGAGGGAAGGAGCTTCAGGCTTTTGTAGAGTCTTAAGAACCAACCCCCAAACAAGATTGTCTGTAGATACACTCCAAAAATCCACAACAGGATCTGAGCTGAAGACCACCTTGACTCTGTAAAGTTTGTCTAGATTGTGACAATGATTATATTTAAAGCTATGAAAGATTCCAAAGATACATCGTGATCTGTATCCCAGGGTTCATTATATAGAAGAGTTAAGTTACCATTTCATCAAATTTGTATTTGTTCCTGACTCCACTCCATACCAGCTTTATGGGTTTAGCCAAGTTACAGTTTTCCAGCTGTGTAATATGGCAAAAATAAGAGACAGTAACGTATGTAAAGAAGATTGTGCAGTGTCTCGGGCACAGGGAATTCTCATCAAATAGGAATAACCTATTAGTGAGATGAAAACATACGTACAGATACACTAGATTACTCTAAAGAAGGACAAGTTGGAGTTAGTATTACAAAAAAAGGTACAAGTGAAATGTCAAGAGAACACAGAGGCAGAGGAAACAGAGTCAACGGCTTGTAGTAATGAAAATAAAACAGCTAGGAGGGGAGAGAATGAAAGAGAAAGTTTGGTTAATTTCCTTTTCTGGAACCCAAGACCAAACCCATGTCATTTTTGAATTTTCCAAATAAAATCTCTATAGCCTCAGAAAATTCTTAAAACCACAGTTAGCAAAAGATTTTTGGTGACACTGTGACCCCACAGAGTAACAAGAAAGACCCTAGTGGTTTTCAGAGTCAGGCAAATAATTGTACTACATAATTAATTAATAAGCTATGCTTGGTTGTCACAATATATAATACATTGGTCCCTCGAACTTTAAGAGTTAAAAAGACCATAACCTTTATTTTGTATTTTCTAATAGAGTTAGTGATCAAAGATTTATCCATATCCAATTTTCCAGCTAATGGGTAACCATTGACACTATAAATTATTTATTATTTAAAGTCTCATTTCACATATGTATGAGGTTAATCTCAGAGGGGCAAATAACATTCCCAAAGTCATAGTTAGTACATGGTAAGAGGATCTTATCAGAGACTTCATACCACTCTAATGCCTGGTTGAGTAATGACTTACTCTATGAATGCTGGTTAAAAAAAACAACTTAAGCTGGATAATTTATCAACAACAGAAATGTATTACTAATTCTGGAGCCTAGGAATTCAAAGAGCAAGTTTCTAGGGGAGTCAGGTATCCACTGATCACTTGTTTTCTACCTATCAAAGGACCCTGTTGCCATAGCATTACACAGTAGAAGGGGGAGGGGCAACAGAGTTCACTCAATCCCATTGATGAACAAGGAGACCTCCTCATGCCTTAATCACTAATCACTTGCCAAAGGCCCCAACTCTTCGTGTTATCACTCTGAGCACCAAGTTCTGAGGACTTTTGGGGTCGCCAGCATTTAGGTGACAACAAATAACAATTATGTAGCAGCACTCAGCAAATGTAGGTTGAGTGTACGAAATAAAACTAGGAATTAACTCAGCATGGTTTAGACCTACATTCCTTACTCCCTCCCTTTCTCAGAATAATTGACAGTTGTATATTTTCTATGATTGCTTCCAGGCCTCACTTCTAATCCATAAACCCTCAAATTTGGTCAAAGGTCAGCATTTTCTTCTGAGTGTTGTGCAGAATGTTCAGCATATTAACTCCTTTAATTCCCACTTACATCCCCCAGGTAGATTGCCCTTCTATTTCCATCCCTGTGATAGAAAACTATGGCATGGAAAAACTAAAGAAAATGGGAGAGGCAGCCTGTACTCACCCCAACTCTGCACACATTGCTGTCCTCCACAATTTCATCACGGGCATCAATCAATTGGACTTTAGTCCTTGACTGGAGAAGTTAACTGTGTGTCTTCAGTCCTCCTCGAATAAATCACGGTGGTGACCCCATAAGTGATGACTTGCTGAGGGAGTTCTGCTGACCCTCAACCATAAAACTAGATTCCAAGAAGAGGGTGGGAAGTGCTGTCAGTGGTGAGTGATGAAGAGTGAGCTATTAGAAATGAAGTGAGCTGCAGTGAGTGACATCAGCTGCTTTGTGGATCTCTCCCCTGCCTCCTCTCATTGTAAATACTCACCCTGTTTTTACATTTTACAAAAAAGGTTGGTTCAGACCGTGATGTAGTACAGTTCTCACACAATGTGTCTTTTCTTTTGGAGGCTGGTCTGCAAGACACAGCTTCTCCTGAGTTTGGAAGTTCCAAGTCTAGTTTACCTCTGGAGGAGTCTGTGTAGTTGCCTAGGAGATGGTATTCAGTGGGTAAGGAGGTTTTATCCCTGGGAAGGAGGAACAGAGAAAAATGAAAGTGTGTGTGTGTGTGTGTGTGTGTGTGTGTGTGTGTGTGTGTGTGTGTGTGTGTGTGTGTTTTTGCTGCTCTAGGAACCTGAAACTCCTCTAATAGAGAGGCAACTTTCATTCCACAGTGGAATATAAATAAGAGTTTGAGGTAATTCAGTTAAAAAAAGGAATATAGTAGGCATAATTAAAGTTAAATTGGAAAGAACTAATATCAAAGTACTTTCTGGGAGACCAAACACATAAAATAAATGGAATTATAGGTACCAACAAAGATAAGGTAAGATGGGGAAGATACCACCCATTTTACAGATAAGGTCCCAAGTAAGAATTAGCCCTCTTCACACCCTCAAGACTTTGTACCTTGCCTCAAGTCTTTCTACAATGGTTGTCTCTACCTGTGACCTCCCAGCTTCACTGTGCAAAACTCTCCAAAGTTTGCAAAGCACTCTCCAAAGACCTGCTTAAGCATCATGTCTTTCCTTACATTTCTACATAGCTCGCCCATTCCCGTGTTACCCAATACATCTTTCTACTATCATTATTATATTAAATAAAAATAAGAAAAGAAGAGAAAGCCAGGGAGAAGATGCAGAAAGGCACACATGATACTCTTGTGCTGCGATTATCCAAATTAAAAGTGAAAACACACAGAACTAAGACTCTTTCCTATGGTTTGACTATTCCATTCTGGATCACAAGCCCTTATCCTTATAATCCACTACTTTCATGATTCTGTGGCAAACTATGAACTAACTCCTTGGAACATAAAGCCTAGCGTTACTTCATTTTCCACTGGACCCAAGCCAATAAGTGCACCAACTTGGTCAAGATTTCTTAGAGTGAAGAAAGAACTGAATGGACCCAGGAAAGAAGCAAAGAAGGACTGAGAATATGAGGCTTGGATGTAGCAGCAGTGGAGTGCGGGTCTAGCCTGGGCAAAGCAGTGGATTTGATCCTGCAAATTAGGAGTAAAAGGACGAACATGATGAGCAAGAAGAGAGGGAAGAATATACCTGCAGTGAAGTGTGTGGATGTTGAGTTAATCCAATGGAGGCAAATCCACGTCCTACTGCTCCATAGCAGGCCTGCAGAGACTAACACAGGAAGATTAATGCAGGCTCCGAAGTGTGAGCACAGTAGCAGGGTTGCACGGGCCTGTAGTAGTGTCTGGTACACATCATGTCTTCTATCATCAATGGACACCGCTCTATGAAGGACATTACCTAGCAGTTGGGACAATCTTGCTGTGTGAAAAATGTTGTATTTTTAGAGACCCTGTGGGCAGATTCTCTCTAGTGCTGAGATCATTGGTTTCTAGCTGCTGTTCTAGCCCAATAGATAGACCTCACGGTAGCAGTCCCATCTTTAATGGCCCTGTATTGGGCAAGAGCTTTTATACTTATTCCTTTTGTTGATTGCCAAAATCAAGCCAGCTCATTGTGAGATTTTTTTTTCAAAGCACTTGCCTTACAAAATATAAAATGTCCCCACTGCTTCTTTTTCCTCCTTCCATTCCAACATCCCTGGAAGGTAACGATGAGAAGCCATTGGTATACAGGCTAACCTGTGTTCTATTTTGTACACGTAGAATGCTTCATTGTATCTAGTCCTTTTATACATATTATTTTAGTATCTACGTCATATTCTCGTATAGTGTTACACTATTCTTTAGTTTATAAATCCCTACTTACTAATAGTAGAGCAGTCTCTACCTTTTCTTTTCATTAAAAATAAGGCTGGTGGGCAATGAAACAGCCTAGAAGGCAGCACGTGCTGCCAAGCCTGGCAATCTGAGTTCAACCCCTGGGACAAGCATAGTGGGAAAAAGAACTGACTCTTGTAGATTAAAAGATTACAGTGGAAATCTCTCTAGAAATATATGACATATATGACAAAATATAACAAATATAACACAGGTATTCCAAATATAATTAAGGATATAGATGGTATGGCTGCTTATTTTGCATTTCATGAAAATAATTTTGTAGTGTAGATGTCTAGGCTCAGAGGCTTAGCTCTACAGACGTGTGCCTACTAATGATAATAGAAACATTAGGCTGCTCTTGAAGGAGTTGCAACACACACTCCTTTCAAGCGCTGTACATGACAGAATGTTTGGGAGTCTAACTGAGGCACAGGACTTCTATCCCGAGAGCTCTGCTTTCTTTTGTAATAACATGAAAATGTCTCATAACTTCTAAGTCTGGGTAGAGTTGGTAGAAAATCAGCTTAGAAAATATTCTTGAGGTCAGAACCCCATTGTTCTGAAAGGATTTGTGTAAAGTTCCAAAGTTTCTCCACATGTACGAGAATGAGTGATTTCTACTACTTTCTACTCTCCTCAACCCCACGCAGCCTTTCTTACACAGAATAGTGTAGGAAAGCTCGAATGTCTGTGGGAGTCAGGCTAACATTAGCTTGATTTCTGTTGCTGTGATAAGCAGCCATGACCAAAAGCAGCTTAGGGAAGAAAGGGTTTATTTTAGCTTAACATTCACGTGCCATAGTCCATCGTGGAGTTAGGGCAGGAATTCAAAAGCAGGAACCTGGAGGCAGAAACCGAAGCAGAAACCAAAGAACATACCGCTTAGTGCTTCATTTCCTCTGGCTTGCTCAGGTTCTTTATAAAACAGTCCAGGCCCACCCACAGTCTAGGCCCACTATCCAGAGTAGGCTGGACACCCCCAACATCAATCAGCGATACCATAAAAATGCCTCACAGACATGACGATGGGCCAATGTGATAGAGATGATCCCTCAACTGAGGTTTTCCTCTTATCAAGTGTGTCAAGCTGACAAGCAAGACGAGCCACCACAGAAAGTAAGGTCAGAGAGTAAGTAGAAGTCAAGATACCCAAGTTAAGGGTCATTCATATCAATATCACCCCAAATCCCAGGTGTAATGTTGACTATTAGGCTGTTTTATTTGTACAGCAACTGGTGAGGATAAACAACAGCAGGACAAAAAAAGAACTCTCCTATGTTGTAGGTAAAATGTAACGGAAAGAGGAAACTGCCTCAGCACAGCACACTCTGGCTGGCTCTGGCTGGCTCTGTGTCCGCCACTGAAATTCGCAGTTATCTCCACGTGGGCCTCTTCTTTCTTCCTAGCCTCACTACCTTCATCATTTGCTCAAGTTCATTTTTCACTCTGACACCGAGGATGAAGGAAAGGTTCATTCATGTGGGTAATAAATGAACCCCTGACTTTGGAAAGGGAGTAATTAGGATACATTATCACTTGAACTAATGAAACCAGAGTGGCGCTGTCTGTGCCCAACATGCCTAATCAGGAATTTAAAGGGAGCAGACCCACTCTGTGATTAAGCAGATACTCAATCAAACACAGCACTCCTAGTTCCTTGGTATTTCCATTCACCCGCTCAGTATCAAATGTTTTATGACACTGAAAATATGCTTAGTTGAAAAGGAGCAGATGCCCAAATCTCCATGCGCTCATTTAGAGAGACAACCTGATTTTTCTTTATCTGGGGTGTTATCAGCCAGGATTACAAACAGACCCAGAGACACACAAGTGATTCTAACCGGATTTTGTTGAAATTGTTTCTTCATGAGCTATATAAACAGAGCTTTAACAAAAATCCCACTGCCACGGGAAAATGAAAGAGTTAGACAGCAAGTTCTGCTGTCACAAATACTCTTTATTTTATTTGGACAACCAAGTTAGTGTGGACAGAAAATAAAATACCTTGAGTTGGTTTTTAAAGATGTAATTTAACAAAACTTCTATTAACTCCTATTCTGTATCTGACTGTTCCTGGGCATTATAGCTTGGATCTGCCATGTTGTCTGAAGGCTCCTGAGATGGATACTTTGTTATTAGCCTATTGCCCTTTGAAAAGTGATGGGCTCCTGAGAACTATACTGTAACCAATCAAACGTGCCAGTCCTTCATGGATTCATATATGATGACCTTATGGACATGGGAGTAGACGGTAAAACTTAAGGAAAATGAGAGGGTATGACGGAGAAGGGCTTCTTTCATCTTTGACCCCTTCATAGTTCTCTCTGCCTCATGGCCACTGTGTTGTGAGCAGCATCCTCTGTCACATGCTCCCTCTGCCATGACCTGCTGCTTCACCATAGACACATAGCAATGGAACCAGTCAACCATGGTCCTGATAAATCCACTCTAAAACCATGAGCAAAATAAATCCTTCCTAAGTTGTGATTTATCTCAGGCATTTTGTCTCAGCAGCAAACACTAAGTAGGATGCAATAGGCTTGTTGTATAGTCACTTCAATCTGGTAGCAAGAAATCAGTTTTTGCACTCATATCTGGATTTAATCTATGTCAGCCACAAACTGGGGATGGGGAAGAAACTTATGTAAGACTCAATATTAGGCTTCTTCAATGGTTTATATAAATATGGCCCCCATAGGTTTATATATTTGAATGTTTGTTCATTAGGAAGTGGTGCTACTTGCCAGAAACCAGGAGGCATGGCCTTGTTGGAGGAAGTGTGTCCCTGGGGATGGGATTTGGGGTTTCAAAAGCTCAAGCCAGTCCTAGCGACTCATTCTCTTCCTGTCACCTGCAGATCCAGATGTGGAACACTCAGCTCTGTGCCAGCACCACCTCTGCCTGCACACTGCCATGCTTCCTGCCATGCCGATAATGGACTGAACCTCTGAAACTGTAAGCCAGCCCCAATTAAATGTTTTCCTTTCCAAGAATTGCTGTAGTCATGGTGTCTTTTCACAGCAATAGAAAAGTAAGACAGATTCCTGAGACTTACAGAGGAAGGAGAGAACCAACTCCTGAAAGTTATTCTCTAAAATATGCCATGATAAAAATGTACTTGTGCATATACACGTTTGCACACATATCAAGATACATACAATAAATAAATAAGTAAATTAATTAATTAATTAATTAGTAAATATACATACTCCATAAGTAAAATTTTAAAATTTAAAGAACAAAAGTTGTGAAATAAGTTAGGTATTATGAAAGTTTTAAGATATAAAAATTCATATCAAATCCATCAAGAAACCAGCCTATCACTTTTGATGCAAAGTAAAGGCCAAGTGGGGGAGAAGCAAAGGGACACCAGAGTAGCTCTTAGTGAGGATCCACAAAGCCCCCCACACTGTGGAAAGGGACATAGGTTTGTATGAAGAGAAAAGAAACAGAGAAGGGACAGAGAAAGGCACAGGTGTGACCACATCGCAACAGGCCGTGAGCTCCTGAAGCTTTTGGCAATTGTGTATGAGCAGATACTGCGATGCTTGGATCCCATTAACCACAGCTGCGGTAGCAAAGCACATGTAGGCAACATAGGGGTGAAAGAGTTCCCATAAAGGGAACGCATTAGGTCCTATCTTGTGTCCATTCTGTATGTCCAATGTCCATACTTGGCATAGTCATGACTCCCCATCACTCCTGCCATAGGAGCACTCCTTCCTATTCTCTAAAGGGGAAAAAAAACAAACAAGCATGAAGCACCTTCTGTAATACTGACACAATCCTGGGGACCTGATCTGATCCTCATGATTGCCCTATGTAAATTAAAGATTTACCATTATGCTTTTACCCATAAGGACACCCCTTCTCAGAGATGCTAAGAACAAATGAGAAATGCTCCTTGTTTTATGGTGAGGTTTTGCCCTGATAAATCCACTATAAGTTCAGAATGTGCTTAAGACATCTATCGTACCATTCACTGTTGCTTTAGCAACAGCATACCACGGGATTACGTGGTTTTTCCCTCATGATAAAGTGTGGCTAAAGATTAACGGGCATTTATCACAAACCCAGAAAAGTTCAAACTCAAAGTGGAGTTTCTGCTGAATGCACATACAGCCTTTCTATCATCACAAAGTTGGAAAGCCATGAATTAAACCATCATAAGGCAGAGTTCATCTGTAATTTGCATACATTTGCATAGTCAAATTTTGGGCAGAATGGTATTCAAATCAAAGTCCACCACTGCCAAACTTCTATAAGCATCTTGTTTAGCTTTAAAACCATCTGCAGGCAGTCTAAGTTGGCCTCAAGGGGGGTGAATAACAAGAAAGAGTGGGACAGTAGCTTTGAAAGGGAAAACAGAAGGTCCACACCATCAGGTGTCACATCAACTAAAGGCTTCCAGATGTTGGAAAATCTATTTCTTCAGAGCACACCAGCTGGGACAGAGCAAACAGACACTTAGGAAATTTCATTATAAGAGAAGGATTTTGAAAGAAGATGAAGAGAAACATAGAGTTCAAAACAGAGAAAAAAATGGAACAAAAAGAATAATGCACAAACTCCCAACTGCTTAATAAATTATGTGTATAGTATTATGTTGCTAACTATACACACAATGATTGTGCACCTTTAAGATTTTTAAGGTGATTTTTGTGCTCTTGCCATGATAAGTAAGACATTGGGAATCATTAGTTGGAAGGCATTTGCCATTTCTATTACCTTAATTTTGGTGATGGTACATCACAAATGTTTTCTGTATGTTTAAATTCATCACATTGTACTACCTAGTCTGATTCATGGTTACCCATGTCGTATTGGGCACAGGTCCCTTCTCAAGGAATGGACCTTAAGTCAAATCAGGCATTGGTTAGCTACTCCCACGAGTTCTATGCCACTATTCTTCTAGAATATTTTGTAAGCAGAATGGATTGTAGTGAGGGGCTAAGTTGGTCATCCTGTTTCTCTTTCAACAGCCTACAGAGTATCTTACCATGAGAGAGAGGGAGAGAGAGAGAGAGAGAGAGAGAGAGAGAGAGAGAGAGAGAGAGAGAGTAAAACGTAGGGGTAAAGGCTCCATGTAGGGACCAACTCAGCTTCTCTGTCACCTATGACTTGTGTGTGTGTGGTGTTTTCGGCAATGGGGCCCCATTGTCAAATTGCAGAGAGCAGCTTCCTCTTTGTCTTAGCAATAGCCTGGGATGTTTGGAAACTTCCATGGGACCTCCCCTTGGCAATTAAATCTATAGTCTGCCTTCTAATTATTTTTAATTTCGAGACAAGATCTTGAGCTGTTGCCCAGGCTGGTTCTATCAGGTACTGTTGCTGTGATTGAATAAATAAATAAATATATAAATAAATAAATAAATAAATAACCATTCTGACCAAAAGCAACTTACCAGAGGAAGGATTCATTTGAATTACAATTTCAGGTCACACTGCATCATTAGGGGGAAGCAAGGACAAGAACTCAAGCAACTAGTCACAGAACACCCACAGTCGAGCATTGTGCTGTCATGAACAGAAAAAGAATAAATGCCTGAATCCTTGCATGTTTGCTTGCTACTCAGCTAGCTTTCTCTACTCACAAGTCAGGGCCCCAGCCCATTAAATGGTACCCCCAAATTCACAGTGGCTCTATCCACATCAATTAATAAGCAAGTCAATCCCACATAGTCATGCCTACAGCATTCTGATCTAAATCCTCACTAATACTCTCTTCCCAAGTGATCCTAGATTGTGTCAAGTTGACAGTTAAAGCATACTCCCCATGACGTGACTGTGTGGGACTCTAACTTTAGATTACCTTTCTCAAGCCTCTACAGTCCTGGGACTCCAAGAGCATGCCACCATATCCAGCTAAATATACATCTCTCTGTATTTCAAGTTCACCTCAATAAGCCTGTTAGAAATGAAGACAATCTGAGGTCCACATCATAATAAAAAAAAACAAACAAACAAAAAAAGAAATGAAGACAAAATATTCTAATCCTAACTTTCATGATATCCAAAGAAATCATTAATCTTTCTATTTAGATCAATGTTGCAAGCTATCAACCATTGAGCTTTCTACTCCAAATCCCTCAAAATAAATCCAAGTGTCCTAGCCTTCTCTCACCCCTTCATCTTGGAGAAGTTAATCACTTCACTCTGCTGCTGTGAAGGCTGCTCTATCACCCAGCTAACCCAATTAATGATAATCTACTAAGATGAGCATAGTGCTTGGGTCAGTGTCAGGGGACTGTTAGAAGAACTCCAATTAATTCCTCAAAACCAACTCCCCTTTGACAGATTCCTCTGCAGAAAACTCCTATATTTATCTCAGCCAAACAAAACCATAATAAGATCTAAAGCCTTTAGGGAAAGCAGCCCTGAACGTGAATGGGACTAGAGAGCATCCTCATAAGTAAAATAAGCCAGACACAGTATAGATAGATAGATAGATAGATAGATAGATAGATAGATAGATAGATAGATAGATAGATAGATAGAGAGAGAGAGAGAGAGAGAGAGAGAGAGATAGATAGATAGATAGATAGATAGATAGATAGATAGATAGATAGATATAGATCTCATTCATCAGTGGAAGCTAAATAGACTTGTTATAATGCAAGTAGAGAAGAAAATAACGGTCACTAGGAGCTAGGAAAAACTTCGGAGTAAAGGCCAGTTGGGGAGACAGGTGCCAGAATTGAGTAAGAAAGGAGGAATAAGTTCTAAGATCCTTCAACACAGCAGGGTGTAATTTATACTTTTACAAAGAATAGGCAGATCAGATTTCAAAGACTCTCAACAAAAAGATGGGCCAAATGTTTGTAAACCTGGAACGCTAATAACCCAGATTTCATCATTATATATTGTACACAGGTATCCGAGTATTATACTACACCCTTGTCTGAGTATCTTTTTTTTTTTTGAGGATGAATTTATTTCTTTTTTTTTGGTAAATTTTTTATTAACTTGAATATTTCTTATATACATTTCGAGTGTTATTCCCTTTCCTGGTTTCCGGGCAAACATCCCCCTCCCCCCTCCCCTTCCTTATGGGTGTTCCCCTCCCAACCCTCCCCCCATTGCTGCCCTCTCCCCAACAGTCTAGTTCACTGGGGGGTTCAGTCTTAGCAGGACCCAGGGCTTCCCCTTCCACTGGTGCTCTTACTAGGATATTCATTGCTACCTACGAGGTCAGAGTCCAGGGTCAGTCCATGTATAGTCTTTAGGTAGTGGCTTAGTCCCTGGAAGCTCTGGTTGCTTGGCATTGTTGTACATGTGGGGTCTCGAGCCCCTTCAAGCTCTTCCAGTTCTTTCTCTGATTCCTTCAACAGGGGTCCTATTCTCAGTTCAGTGGTTTGCTGCTGGCATTCGCCTCTGTATTTGCTGTATTCTGGCTGTGTCTCTCAGGAGCGATCTACACTTCTGCATTTCTTTGCTTCATCCATCTTGTCTAATTGGGTGGCTGTATATATATGGGCCACATGTGGGGCAGGCTCTGAATGGGTGTCCCTTCAGTCTCTGTTTTAATCTTTGCCTCTCTCTTCCCTGCCAAGGGTATTCTTGTTCCCCTTTTTTTTTTTTTTTTTTTATTAACTTGAGTATTTCTTATGTACATTTGGCAAACATCCCTTCCTCCCCCTTCCTTATGGGTGTTCCCCTCCCCACCCTCCCCCCATTGCCGCCCTCCCCCCGACAGTCTAGTTCACTGGGGGGTTCAGTCTTAGCAGGACCCAGGGCTTCTCCTTCCACTGGTGCTCTTACTAGGATATTCATTGCTACCTATGAGGTCAGAGTCCAGGGTCAGTCCATGTATAGTCTTTAGGTAGTGGCTTAGTCCCTGGAAGCTCTGGTTGCTTGGCATTGTTGTACATATGGAGTCTCAAGCCCCTTCAAGCTCTTCCAGTTCATTCTCTGATTCCTTCAACGGGGGTCCCGTTCTCAGTTCAGTGGTTTGCTGCTGGCATTCGCCTCTGTATTTGCTGTATTCTGGCTGTGTCTCTCAGGTTCGATCTACATCCGGCTCCTGTCTGTCTGCACTTCTTTGCTTCATCCATCTTGTCTAATTGGGTGGCTCTATATGTATGGGCCACATGTGGGGCAGGCTCTGAATGGGTGTTCCTTCAGTCTCTGTTTTAATCTTTGCCTCTCTCTTCCCTGCCAAGGGTATTCTTGTTCCCCTTTTAAAGAAGGAGTGAAGCCTTCACATTTTGATCATCCGTCTTGAGTTTCATTTGTTCTAGGCCACTAGGGTGATTCAAGCATTTGGGCTAATAGCCACTTATCAGTGAGTGCATACCATGTATGTCTTTCTGTGATTGGGTTAGCTCACCAGAATGATATTTTCCAGTTCCAACCATTTGCCTTTAATTTCATAAAAGTCGTTGTTTTTGATAGCTGAGTAATATTCCATTGTGTAGATGTACCACATTTTCTGTATCCATTCCTCTGTTGAAGGGCATCTGGGTTCTTTCCAGCTTCTGGCTATTATAAATAAGGCTGCATGAACATAGTGGAGCATGTGTCTTTTTTTTATATGTTGGGGCATCTTTTGGGTATATGCCCAAGAGAGGTATAGCTGGATCCTCAGGCAGTTCAATGTCCAATTTTCTGAGGAACCTCCAGACTGATTTCCAGAAAGGTTGTATCAGTCTGCAACCCCACCAACAATGGAGGAGTGTTCCTCTTTCTCCGCATCCTCGCCAGCATTTGCTGTCACCTGAGTTTTTGATCTTAGCCATTCTCACTGGCGTGAGGTGAAATCTCAGGGTTGTTTTGATTTGCATTTCCTGATGACTAAAGATGTTGAACATTTTAGGTGTTTCTCAGCCATTCGGCATTCCTCAGCTGTGAATTCTTTTGTTTAGCTCTGAACCCCATTTTTTTAATAGGGTTATTTGTCTCCCTGGGTCTAACTTTTTTTTGAGTTCTTTGTATATTTTGGATATAAGGCCTCTATCTGTTGTAGGATTGGTAAAGATCTTTTCCCAATCTGTTGCTTGCCATTTTGTCCTAACCACAGTGTCCTTTGCCTTACAGAAGCTTTGTAGTTTTATGGGATCCCATTTGTCGATTCTTGATCTTAGAGCATAAGCCATTGGTGTTTTGTTCAGGAAATTTTTTCCAGTGCCCATGTGTTCCAGATGCTTCCCTAGTTTTTTTTCTATTAGTTTGAGTGTGTCTGGTTTGATGTGGAGGTCCTTGATCCACTTGGACTTAAGCTTTGTACAGGGTGATAAGCATGGATCGATCTGCATTCTTCTACATGTCTTGTCTGACTATCTTAGTAAGGGTTATTGCCGGACAGATACTATGACTGAGGCACTCTTATAAAGACATTTAACTGAGGCTGGCTTACAGGTTCAGAGGTTCAGTCCATTATCATCCAAGCAGAAAGAATGGCAGAGTCCAGGCAGACATGAGGTGGGGAAGCTGAGAGTTCTGCATCCTATTCCAAAAGCAGCTAGGAGAAGACTGGCTCCCATATGGCTAGGAGGAAGGTCTCAAAGCCCGCCCCCACAGTGCACAGTTCCTCTAACAAGGCCATACCTCCTAACAGTGCTACTCCCTGGGTCAAGCATATTCAAACCACTACAGCCCTATAAATATTCACAATTCTTATGACTAGCAAAAAACAAAAGACAGTCCTTTGCCTTTGTCCAAAACCAGTATTGTCGCTAAGAGTCAGTCATGATAACAAAGGGTCTGACTAGAATGGGGAAGCTGGTCAGGAATCTTTCTGTTGACCTCATGTCTCAGTACCCAAAAATCACCCAATACTCTGACTGATTTTGCTTTTTATTATCTACGTAAACATCAGCAAGTTATTCAAACTGTTCTGCATACATTTCCTCATGAAGAAAATGGTTAGAAGACTAATACCCCTCTAGACAGGTGGGTTATAGCACTAAAGACTCTTGGGGATAAGTTGGTACAATTTTGACTACTATTATAGTAATTTGTTACTGCCCGTAGATGGATATTAATACTCCATCTGAAGAAAGAAAGTCTCAAAAAGATGACACTATATACTACTTAGGACATGCTGCTCATTGCCGAAGCAGCAGATCTTTGGATCAGCTTGATGGTGTCCGAACTAAGGAGTTGTCTCTGCTGAACATGGACTCCATGGATGTCATGTGAGTCTTCCTTGGAAGATGACACAAACATGTCAGCATTCAAACAGGCTATCAATGACATACTGAAAATTGATTGCACATAAGCTTAGCCTGGTGAGTCAATTAGTTTCGAGGCATTACTTCCTGAAGCATGGGGAACATCATCAAAAAGCCTAAGGCCAGCGAGGATAACAGCAGCATCATGAGGGCAGCATCCCCAAAGCTCTCTGCATACCTTACAGACAGCTCCATTGAAGAGTTTCCTCCTCCATGACAGTTTGTGACTATATAACCTGGGTGGGTAGCTCTTAAGGTTCACTAGCTTCCTGCATCTTCTAAGCCTCCCTTTGCCTTCTTGAGGAGAGTTTTTCAATTTGCAGGAAACTGTTACACAATACCAGGCTTGTCTGCTGCTCCTCCCTCTGAAAAGAGAAAGGAAGCTCTCACTGAGATTTTTCTTTGATGGTGTACCCAGAAAAACTTCTCTCCAAGTGGCTCAGTGTAGATTGAAATTGAATAGAACAATGGTTTACCCCCATGAACAGAAGACATTAGGCACTGTGGCATCTTCCATGAGCAGCTTCACTGCTCAGCCACAGGAAGAATCCTTTACCCTAGTCACCAGTGTCCATACAACACTGGCTCAGGGGATCCCATAGCTCTACTATAATATACCTTCAGAGGATACGCATAGCCCTAATCCCCATTTCAGAGAGGTGCGGTTAAAATTTCAGACTATCCAGAAATATCACAATCTGATTTTGAAAACATGGGGGTCTTTGCAATAAAAAAAAATCACAAATGTAAAAGGGTGGCAGTCATCCTTGCATAACTTCATAATTCTGCAGAGGAATCCTTTACCCTTTGGATGATTAGAAATCACAGTGAGGCAGTCCAGTGCTTCCTAGCTGTTCAACTGCCACATATACATGTCAGCTGTTCTTATAGGTGGTAGCTATGGCAACCCTCATTTTAAAAACATAGAAGGAAATCATTTTCTAGTTAATATCAACCTCAAAGAGTAGGCATGTCACCCTTACAAAGATCTTGGTTTACTTTAATAACCTTCATGGTCGGATATTATGAATTTATGCTAAGTGTATTATGTTAGTATCTCTCTAGTGCTCAACATTTGCAATTCCCTCCTCACATATTTAGAAGAGGCCAGGTTCTTTTAATTCTCTTGTGTGACCTTTCTTAATAGTAAGAGGCAGTAGCATTATATCAGAATATTAGCACAGAAGGAAGCTGGGGAATGAACGTCATCTCCTGCATGTAGCCTCTAGTCCACCTTTAAGACCCACCACAAGTTCCAGCCTTTCTTCATAAGCCTAGACAGAATAGTAACCAGATTAGGACACAGAAATTCTTGAAACTAGTCTCAGTGGCCCTGTTCTTTACTGTTCGATTTTATGATAGTAATAATAATAATCCAATTCTTTTTAGTGCGGCTGTTTCATTCACACTAAAAGTTGGTCATATTCATCAACGTTTGACTTGTGTGTGTGTGTGTGTGTGTGTGTGTGTGTGTGTGTGTGTGTGTGTGTGTGTGTGTGTGTGTGTGTTTTCTTTTAAATTGATTGTGAGCTCACTAGTGGAAAGAGGCCACATCATCTAATGGACATTTATGCCCTGTAGCTCCCAGGTTTGTGACACAACACTGAGGTTTAGGGAGTACTTGTTGACTGTCTAGGTGGAAATGATGTTGACACATGTAGTTTTGTTAGCTTCTATTTAATCCTGTCGTTAGTCACAGAAATAAAATACGATGATTACATCTAGATTGGAACCTCTACAAAAAAAAAAAAAGTAACTTTTCTTCCCCTGATAGGCCAGAAAGCACTGCTCCTGAGATTGAACTTGAGTGGGAAGAAAAAAAAAGAGTAAGATAAGCAGTCTGTCTGGCAGGTGTTATGTAGGTCTACCAAGGAAGAAGGTTAAAGGACTTTGAAAGCTTGTGCATTGAGTAATTCAGGTAACCTGTGTGTCAAGTTGTAGTGTTGTTATTAGTACATCATTAATTTCTCTCTCCAGCTTTTATACTTGCTAAGGCCCCAGCTGCTCCAGACCATCCATCACATCCCAGCTTAAGCAATAAGCCTTGCACATGATCCAAATAGAACCAATCAGAGTCCTTCTATAAGTATAATGAGTAGGCATTAAAAAGACCATCTTTCTAATCTGCCATGTGAGTCTTAAACTGTAACTATTTAATGCTGGATCTGTTAGTGACCATGTGCCCAACTACACAAAGGGATCCTGCTTGTAATGTGACTGGGTGAGATCCCAGGGAAAGCAAAGCCAAGAAATGAAGGGAGAAGGATAGCTCCCTGACCTCATTTCAGCCACAGAGTTGAGGTATAACTGAACCCAGCTCTACCCCTGGACTTCCCAGTTGCCACTTTTCATTCACAATACTATACCTAGATATATGTCACACAGGAGAATCAATGACCTCCACTGGGGTATAAAACAGATCTGTCCAGCCACTGTGTCAGTAGCATCCAGGTAGATAATCACTTTAATAAATGAATGAACGGACCTCTTAGTGTTTCCAAACATCTCTGCAGAACCTGCCAAGCAGAGAAGAGGCAAAAAGTCACAAAGGATATGAAGGGTTGTCATCCATTCTTCAAGCAAGTCTGCACTTCCCATCCCTTTATTCTAATCTACTCTGTGAGACTCTCAATTAAACACCCAGAGTTCTCTAACCTGATTAGTTATTGGCAATCCATTTCATCTTTTGATAATACATTGTATTTGGGAAGCTTTTACTATTCCTGTAGAGTTTGTCTCTAAGACTTTTGGGGTTCTTTCTTCATTCATTCACATTCTTCTGCAAACTGGAAACCTTTTTCAAACTGCAAAGTTTTGAGGGAAGACGTTTATTAGATGTTTTAAAATAACTTCCATTCCCCCAAAGTAGAATCCTTCAGCCTGGTAACCTAGCAACATGACAAAACACCTCCACAAGGCAGGAGGAACAGGGAAGACTTGGTCCTTTGTCATGCTTATTTACCTGTAACAAGTATGTTATTTACTGATAAGTGAAATAAACAGAGAATTTCAATCACACCCTCCTTCTCCCTTGGTATTGACAGAGATGTAGGTGCACCAGTCAAGCTAAAGGAGTCCACCTACACAAGCGATCCTGGAAAATCTGCAATCTATCTACATTCCTCCATTAATTTTTCATTTCCACTCTAACCACATAGAACACTGGAGAGTTAAGAAAATATATCTTAAATAAACTTTAGGGGTTGGGGATTTAGCTCAGTGGTAGAGCGCTTGCCTAGGAAGCGCAAGGCCCTGGGTTCGGTCCCCAGCTCCGAAAAAAAGAAAAAAAAAAAAAAAAAGGGAAATAAACTTTAATATATGGTCTTTTTCCTGCACCTTGTCAAGAAGGAATAGAAAGCCCAAGCAAAAAGTTCTTGGTATGTTCAGGGAAGTTCTAGCTATGTATCAGTGTACCTGATAGATAGCTAGAATCTGCTTAGAATTACAAAATATTCTGAGGTTGGCCTTGTTTTTGAGGCCTGAGGCCAGGATTCCAAATGGGCTCTCCTATTGAAACCCTAGACTGATGGTGGCCATGTTGGGAAGGCAGGGAAGGCCTCTGAGGCTGGCAATGGGAGCAGACACCTCTGACAAGGAGCTCCTTGAGCCATTGGTTCTCAGACTTCTGAGTCTGGAAACCTGTCGTCATTCTTTCTGTTTGTTACTATTATTGTGTGTCATTATACTGTGTTCATGATTATCAGCCAATGTGATCACAAACACTATGCCAGCATAGTCTCAAAGACAGGAAACATTAATACAGCAACTCAAAACATCAGCAACACTGCTTTACTTGTCAGTGAATACTCCTGTCTAAGACTGACACTTTAATACTTTCAAAGATTCCCTAAGCCATGTCTTTAAGTTCAGAACACAAGGCCCTTCACGGGGTGGGCTCTTATACTCAGCCATGAATCCCTACAGAGCCTCACTCTTTTCTTCCCTAAAACACATGCTCCTCATCCCTAGTGGTTCTAGCTCTGGTGACTTTGCAATCAACTTCCCTCTGCACAGCCTCCCCAGATGACCATTGTGGTCAGTGCCACACCCATCTAGCCCAGAAATCCTTCCACAGTGCTTGTCTCTTCCCTAGATAGCCACAACCTGGGGAGCTCCCTAAATCTGTTGTCCTTGTATCTATCCCAGGTTCCTTTAAGCTTCTGTTTATCCTTCAGTCTCCATCACTAGACCAAGACCCACAGGACAAACACTGTGTTGTGCATCTCTGAATCACACACCTGGTACAGCAACTGACATGAAAGAGATACGCTAAACGTATTTATTGAATAATAAATAAATCTTGAATTTTTCCTAAAGTAAATCATAATTCCCTCTATAATATACTCACAAGTATATGCATAGGCTTACAAATGATCATGTACAGAGAGAGACAGAGACAGAAACAGAAATTACTATAACCTTTATAATTAGTCATTTATTTATTTACATTATAGCCAGACCACAGTTTCCCCTTCTTCCTCTCCTTCTGGTCCTTTCATCCCACCCGACTCCCATTTGCTCCTCCTCCCTTTGTCTTCAGAAAAGGGGATGCTTCCCATGAATATCAACCAGCCTTAGCATATCAAGTTGCAGTAAAACTAGACTCATCTTCTATTGCAGCTAGAAGAGGCAACCCAGCAGGAAGAAGGGTCCCAAAGGCAGACAACAGAATCAGACACAGTCCCTGCTCCCATCTGAGGAATCCCACAGAAAGACCAAACCACACAACTCTTCCATATGTGCAAAGGGTCTCGGTGTTGTAGAAATACTTAATCCCAGCCTGGGGTTTCCACCCTACCATTAACCTTTTAGTTCTAGGATAAAAGACATACAGCCTTTATATTTACAATAAGCCTTAAATAGCACAAGAGTTGAGCAGTTACCTGCCCTCTGTTATTAGAATCTACTTTCCTATCTATAACCCCAAATTATTATTTACTATTTACAATGTTTCATCTAGGATGTTCTTAACTCCAATTGGTTAGCCCTCAGGGCCATATTTTTATGGCTCATGTAACCCATGGTGGCTTCTTCCTCCTACACCTTCTTCTCCTCATGGTTTTCCTCCAACCCCAAGCCCAGGAAACCTAAACTTCTCCTACATATCTTCTGCCCAGCTATTGCCCAACAGTGTTGGCATCATTATTTACTAATCAGAAATAACTTGAGGGCAGAATAACAGGTCAACTTTAAGCTTGTATCAATATATAAAATTTTGTATCAATGTAACAAAATAAAACCTCAATTTTGCATCAAAATATAAATATTTCTACCAATGTAAGATTATGGCTATAAAATGCTTTAAAGTGCAATTTAATAATTCCTCCCTATTTGTCTAATTTCTTATAAAATTACTATATCCCGCCCATTTAGTCTCAACCCCTTCGCCTTTACCTAAGAAAAAAAGAGAAGAAAGAAAAGATAGAAATCTCTGAGTCTAAGCTCTCTATTTAGTTTCTTCTCTGCCATGCAGAGTGCTTAGTTCCTTCCCACGCATGCTCTCTGGTTGACAGTTCAGTCTCTCTAAGCCCCTATGGGCCCAGGTTAGTTGATTCTGTAGGACCCCTCTGGCTCCTTCAATTTTTCTTTCCTGACTTCCACAGGATCCCCCTGTAGCCATACATTTTTGCAGCGTATTTTAATAAATATTCAACCTCTCCTCTAGCCCACCACCCACCAGAGATAGTAAAAGAGAAAAGTTATTAGGACACAGGGGAAGTATACCTATTTAGAAAGAGTTCTATGGGGGATAGTCTAATCTTCATTGTCAGGATATCAGCAGTTCAGTCCCATAGTAAAAAACAAATACAAATCAGCAGCTACAGTCCAGTCCTCTCAGCAGGCAGACACCACTCACAAACCAGCAGCTACAGTTCAATACTCAAGAAACTGGAAGGCTCACCAATTGGCCCCAGGCTAAAAAAGCTACAAGCAGCTGCAGGAAGCTTGTGAGAAGTTCAAGCAGAGCTCAGCCACACAATGTAAGGCTAACCAATACATGTGTCTCGTTAGTGAAGAACAGCAAGGCAGAGCAAAGCAAACCAATGTTTGAGCTCCTACTGTCTGTAGGGTCATTTTTATATTCTTTCATCAGGCTTCCTTTCACATGTATGCTATAGCAAAACATCCTTTCACCTTTGTTCCCCAGCATAACTGACTTCCCAACGACACCAGAAATTCCCACGTCATTCCCCAAGCTCTGACTAATGTTTGGCTGTGAGTCTGCTTTTGTTTCCATCAGTTGCTTGGTGATGACTTACTGATGACAGTTATGCTAGCCTACTGTCTGCAAGTTTAGCAGAATATCATTAAGGTGTTAAGATGGGGGGGGAGTTCATCTTATGCATGGGTCTCAAGCTGGACCAGTCATTGGTTAGCCACTCTTTAAATTTTTGCTCCATCTTTACTCCTGTACATCTTGTAGGCAAGACAAATTGTAGTTTTGTGGCTGGGTTGGTGTCCCAATCCCTCTATTGGAAGTCTTGCCTGGTTACAGGAGATGGCTGGTTCAGGCTCCATATCCCCCATTGCTAGGAGTCTTAGCTAGGGTTACCCTCATAGATTCCTAGGAATTTTATGGCTCTTGGTTCTTAGCTCCTCCCAGAGCTGCCCCCCCCCACATTCCTAATTCCAGTTGCCTCTCCCAGTCCTTTTTCCCTCCATCCTGATCCCTCCTATTCCTGTCCATTGGAAGATCCCACTATTTAATGGTCAAAGTGTATCCTGAACCATTTCCCTGAGCTCACTGCAAAATGGAGGACTCCCTTTCCCAGCAGGATTTTCTCTTCTCTACCTTATCTGAGAAGCCTGACCCCAGTACTCTACCTGAGGATCGTCGCTTAATCCTTGACAAAAGTTCAGGTTCAACTTCCTGTTGAACTCCATGGAGATAAAGTTTCCCCCAGAACCTTAAGCCTCAGTAGTCAGTGAAACTTTACCATAAGAACCCCTTCCCACTTTCCAAGGTTAGTATGGTCCTTGTTCACCCCAAATAAAGAACACAAGTTGCTTCATTGGATATAGTCTAAGAGAGCTGTTTAACTGAATGTCTATCACCTGAAAAGCTGTAATACTGAAATCTTCCGAGAATAACTTCTCCCCTGAGCATTTACTGCCAGACTGGGATCCTGCTGACCTACCCTTTCTGGACTTAGCTCCGTCTTTCCATTCCTTGGTGTACAGCAGTGCCTGAACACCCCAAAGGAAAAATCAGAAAACAGAACCATACCCATCTTCACACCCAGCCTCATCGAGTCCCCTCCCTTCTGCTTTCTCCCTTCCCCTATTCACCCACGAGATCTATTCTATTTCACCTCAGTGAGATTCACACATCTTCCTGTGCCCCTTGAGTCCTCCTTGTTACTTAGCATCTTTGGGTCCTGGATTGTAGCATGGTTATCCTTTACTTTGTGGCTAATATTTACTTCTAAGTGAGTACATACCATACTTATCTTTCAGGGACTGGGTAGCCTCCATCTGGATGAGCTTTTCTAGTTCCATCCATTTGCCTGCAAATTCCATGATGTTCTTGTTTCTAATGGCTGAGTAGTATTTCATTGTATAAATGTACCATATTTTCTTTATTCGTTCTTCAATTGAGAGACATCTATGTTGTTTCCAGTTTCAGGTTACTACTAATAAAACTGCTATGAACATGATTGAGCAACTGTCCTTGTGGTATGGTGAAGCATCTTTTGGGTATATGCCCAGGAGCAATACAGCTTGGTCTTGAGGTATAAATATCTCCAATGTTCTGAGAAACCTCCAAATTGATTTCCAAACTTTGCACTACTACCAGCAATAAAGGAAGGTATTTCCCTTGCTCCACATTCTCTCCAGCATGAGCTGTCACTTGAGTTTTTGATCTTAGCTAGTCTGATGGGTGCGAGATGGAATCTCAGAGTTGTTTTGATTTGCATTTCCCTGATGGCTAAGGGAAGTATAACATTTCTTTAAGTGCTTCTCAGCCATTAGACTGAAACAGACAGAGATTAATATAACTTTTAAAAACAGTAAGATACCAACAAGAGCATACATTGGTAAGGGCTGGCATCTTTCTATACGTGATTACCTTTTTATCTACTCAAGTTCTACAACACCTGTACATTGACAGCAAGAGGGGAATACTCACATCACTAGACGTAATCCTTGATATTTAGTAGATACCCAGTTCTTGCTTTAAACAGTTGAAATTTGCCTAGCAACAGTTTCTGGAAGCATAGTGATTGTAGTGCTGTTCCCTAAAAACCACACAAAATAAGTCTGATCCATATGGTAGTATTCAAGACTCTGAAGAATACAAGATCTTTCTTGTCCAGAGTAAGCCCACAACAGGCTTCATTCATGTGAGCCCTAAGTCCCTTTCTTCGCCATGCTCATGCCTCAGTGATATGTGTCCATGTTAATATCTATGCAAACTGCCAGGCATAATGGCCTGTAGTTCCAGTGATTGTCAGACTTAAGCAGAAGACTCTTGGTGTTTGAGGATAGCCTGATGTATAATAATAACACGTAGTTAAAAAAAGAAAAGAAAAAGAAAACCAACAACAACAACAACAAAAATCTAACTTATGTAAGTAGAACATGGTACACATTCTAGAAGAAAATTCTTAAACTTCATTGAACTTCAAAATCACTCAGGAAATTTAAGTGCTCCTTGGAGACACTGTGCACAGAAGTTCTACTCCATAGTAAGCTGTGGGATCTAGAAATTTGCATTTTTATAAGGATCTCAAGATATACAGCTATTGGAAGTTCCCAGAGCAGTCTGCAAATACATTCCTAAAGCATCACTTCTGTTTGTTCTTTTGCTGATGTAGGTTTAGATCTGTCCTCTTGAGATCTAACTCTTAAGTCAGCTAGAACATGTTGCCTCAATATTGAATGCATACTTATAATAGTTGGACAGTAATCAGACATTTGCTAAGTGTTTGCATTTAAGCAAATGAAGGTTGGGGACTTCTATCCTTTCATCAGAGATTTCACAAGAAAAGTTGCCCAAAGAGAGGAAAGAGTGGATTTGATATTCTTCACTCTTTCATTAACTCATAAAGTGTTTTGAGCGGTGTGAAGGTAAATGATCTGCCCTCTGTTTTCTGAATGTGCCACACAAAGCCTTTCCCATGCAGTAAATATTTACTTTTGCAAACCAAGTAAGCTAGAAAAGTATTTGGGCATAATGCCAGGAAGAAAAAAAATTATTCCAGTTTTGTTTCACTTCGTTGTTGTTATTAATAAATTATTAAGCACCACTTCTACTGAGCTTTACTTAAAGAGTATCTCTCTTAAGTGTAGAAGGTAAGCCAACATGGGGATGATTCGAAACTGGGAGGCAAGACGCAAAGGATGCTAAATGCTCAGATACAAGAATTAGACACTACTAAATTAGGATCCTCGTCTTTCTGTGGGCTAATTCAAGTTGCCTTGATCCAGTTAGTTAACTGTTTAGAGTTATCATTTTCTCATAAGCATTGTGGGTCTTCTAGTGCTCCCTGTACCATGAGGATGCTCTAAAAATATCCAGACAACTGTTACAGTGATTCACTTTTTATTTACATATCTCTATACCTATGTAGTAATTCAGCTATTGTTTTTTTCTCTCAAGATCAATTCCACATGAAAGTCATTTGTAAAACTACTACTTCCAGCTCACAGATGAGACCACTAAGGCAAAGAGTTGATAGATGACCACGGAAACAAAATGCCAGTCATTTGACTAAAAGCCTAAAGCCTCATTGCCCGGCATCCTCCCTCTCAAAAGGTCACCTTGACATCTGCAAAGCAAGAGGAGATGCTCAAAGCAAACTGATCAGCCGTCCAGTTTGAGAGAGCTGGGGGGGGGGGTAGAAAAGCTACATTCTGGAATCTTTTCTTTCTCTTCATTTGTTCCTTCCTTTCATAAATATTTACAAGTCTGAGACACAAAATAAACCAAGAAAAACAGGCAGCCCTTGCTCTCATTTAATACTGATTACAGCAGAGAGGCTTCCTGACCAGCCATACTATCTACCAGAGTAGCCTCATCCCAGTCTCCTAATCCATCGTATCTTCTCCATTCTCATATACTACTGTTTTGACTTATTTTGTCCCACCACCACCATAATAATGTAATTTGGTGAGCAAAGGCTGGCACTTTTTCTAACTTATTTCTGTTTGTGAGCCTACATCTACAGCTCCAAGAGAAGTGTGTGGCCTACCATATAAGCCTACCAGATGTTTGTTGGATTGAGTTCACAATCTTGAGACAAGGAAGGATTCAAGCAAATGAGTTGATATGAACTACTCAGAAGGAAGCCCACTAGAGTTGGGCTAGCAAATACTCAGTGAGCTTCTTGGTGGAGAAACCTTCATGGAGGAAGTAAGGGTTAACTCAGGAACCTGGTGATGAGCTTTCTGTGTAAATAGTGTAAGAGGACCTTGCCCCTTCTGTGTGATCTTAGGGCTGTTACTAATCTTTCCAAGTCACAGCCAAATCAGGATTCAGCAAATACAAATAACATTCAGCAGTCAGTGTCCTCCTAAGATTTAGCTTACCGAAGATGCTGAAGACCAAAATTACATGATAAACCTGGCTGGAACGTGATACTTAAACAAAGTGCCTTCGTAAAATCCACTGCACACACCAGTAAAATTACATCTCAAGGAGGATTTCAGCTTGAGCTCTCAGCTCGGGGAGCCAAATGACTCTGAGCTAGTGTTGTGCTCTCATTAGCAGCTCTCAGGTAATCTGTACAAACTAGAAAGAAATTTGTAAGAATCAACCAGAATAAGGGGATACAGAGAAGCCATGACTCCCCAGTCTTGGAAGACATCCTCCTCCCCTGTTGTCAAATGCAGGTGACAGGCTAATGTGGTAAAACCCAAAGGGCCTTAGAGAACAGAAGCCAGAGACTGGCATGAGGAATGGGGATTTGATCATTGGTTGTTTCTAAGTATTAGTTCCCAAATCAGTAAGAAGCTCCGAGAAGGACAGCATTACAGTCCCCAGTGGCCCAGGAGAGAAGGAATTCCCCAGCTCATTCCTGTGGGTCTCCCCACATTCTCATACTAGAATATTAAAGCTTGCAGGTAGGAACCATGGCCCACACTGTGTCTAGTTGAACCACATAGTTGCTACATTAACTACAACCATTTCTTGTCCCCATCTACCTGTAAACATCCTATGTGTGGTCCTGGCCACAGGATCTCAGACTGGGACCATATTTTGGACACAGATTAAACCACTACATTCTAAGAGCACAAAGTTTGAACTCCTGCTCTGATAAACAGTAACTGATGGCCCAGCCCTATTTGAATCTCCACCTCAACTTTCATCTCTGCTAAGGTGTACTGTGACAACTGAAGTGCAGTGTACAGCATGTTCAAGAGACAATAATGTTAGACAAGATAATTCATACCAAGATATTAGCACACTACCTAGAATTTATTTATTTGATTAGCCATGAAGGGTATAGAAAGACACAGATCAGGCTAGTTTTAGTGAGAAGTGAAAAAAAAAAAGACTAAAAGATGGCCTGCTGTTAAAGAGAGCAGGCCTGAGGACAAGGGAGTCTTGGTGGCCTATCTTAAGTAGTCCTAGATGACAGGATGACACTGGAAATTTGGAGACAAGCGAAAAAGACAAAAAAAACAAAAAAGGATCACCTTCACAGTCCTCCCTGATCACCTTCACAGTCCTCCCTGTCAGAATGCCTGGTCCACTGCATCATCTTAGGGCCTCAATCTTTCTACCTCCAAAACAGGCCTGCAGCAATCCACCTCTTAAGGTTTGGTAAAGATTACATTAAGCAGCAATGACTATGTATCCATCAGTATTGAGCTTGACACATAATAAACACTTGGTTAATAGCATCAGCCTTCTCTTTCCTTCATGCAGAAGCAGCCAAGCAAAAACATTATCGTGATAATAATAAGATCATGACAGACTAAATGCTTGGAAAGAAATCTGGATCACGAATAGTGGAGGCTAACTTTATATACTCATCCCCAGAGACACAGGGAAACTGCTTTAGAAGCCATTTCTCTAAAAAGGAAAGACAGCTAGATGGGGTCTCCCCAGCACTGCATTGAGACATAAATGGGGCATTTCAAGAGTGCCTGATGGTGGAGTGACATCTCCACTTTCATCAATGAGTCCCTTTTCTAATGAAGCTCTCACAAGCCCCAAGTGTGGAGAGGATGAGGGGGGCACACTGGGAAGGAGAAATGTACACAGACTCCTCTCTCTTACTTAACATCAAACAACAACAGAGATTATTGCTAAAAATATAAGCAAAAATCACTCACCTAGCAGGAGTCCTCTCCATGGATACAAAGAGACATGAAATGGGGAGGGTAGGGAAAAAACACAAAAAATGCATCACCTGGAGGTGCTTCACACAAGGAAGTGGGGTTCACTTACAGGCTGGTGGATCCCAGTTTCTTACAACCAACTCCTCATTCTTAGATATACTATCTGACTGACAGGCTCACATGAGACGATCAATACTTTCCACCCAGTCTGATGGTGAGAGTGGTAGCCATTAAGCTTTCCTGTATGGTTCCTATGTGCCAGCACTTAGAATCTATAGTCTCATTTGTTCTTTACAATTGTTTTAACACGATAGTATTATCCTCACTTCTCAGTAAGGGACCTGAAGCACCAAGAAAGTTACTTCCTATTGGTAAAGATGAGATTCGAATTCTAGAATCCAAATAATCATTACCAGCATATCCTGAGTATTCACCAACTGCCAGGCAACACCAATGACTTTGGTACATCACTGCATTCTGGTGATAACCTAGGAGATGGCTATAGTCATATTCATTGTACAGATGAGTAAGTGACCTTGCAGAAAAGTCAGGCAATTCACTCAAACCAAAATAAGAATTAGAAGGAAGATTCAAACCCAGAGTCCAAACGGAACTTGGTCAACAGCCATGTTCAACACTCAATGCTAGCCACACCAGTAATCAAAACAAAAAGATGGTGCAAGATGCTATAACCAGAACACTAAGAGATGCAGAAGCCTATAGGGCCAAAAGAGTATTTAACTATGGGGTCACTGTGAAAGGCTTCATTGAGAAATGGCATTGGTATGGACCTAGAAAAACAATATAAGGGGCTGTAACTCTGTCAGAAACCATTTGGAGGGGGGTGAATCTACTTCACCAAAAGCACTTTGGAATCATCCAGCTCAGTGGTTCTTGGGCTTTACGATCTAGAGAATTAGTTAAAACTCAGACTGTTAGGCTCCATTCCCAGAGTTTTTTAGTCCAGTAGCTCTGGGATGAAGCCCAAGAATCTGCATTTCTGGTTGTGTCTTAGGTCTGGAGATGACAATGATAACAGCTGATGAAGGGAAAATGGCCTGGGGGAGGGAAAATGCAGGAGAGGGTGCAGGATGACAAGCATTAGCAATAAAGAGAAAAGGAATGGGGAGAGTACTTCAAGAGCACCTTGGGCAGATGCTACATCTGGGGGGGGTAGAGTGAGGACAGTCACTAGCCTCTGCATAAGTGAAATTCCATATGAATAAGCCAATCAGACCCTCCCATGGAGGAGCCACACCCTTTTGATACTACAAACCTGTTTCCTGTGACTTTGGTTATTCATCCTGCTTCCAATTTCTACCTCCCCAAGAAGTCATGTGACTAGTCAGCTGTCACGACTCTTATCTGCCTGGTGACTGTGCCATGCATTCAATCATCCTTCCAAGCTTAGGTGAGAGACCTTCCTTCATCAATAGGACAAAAGAGGGGATTAAGACCCTAGCTGAGAACCATGATTGAAACTCTCTACCAATATGGTTCATTATCTCTACAGCCTGACACAGTCCCAAACCATGATGAGGGTATTAAAAACACAGTCCCAAACCACTCTGAAACCTCACAACTAACCCCTGAAGTTCTCTTACGACAAATGGAGGCACTGGGGCTTGAAAGTTGTTATGACTTGCCAAACTCGCTCTTCACCAGATCTCGGCTGAAGGACAGTGTCTGCAGAGAACACAGAGATCCCCTTGCTATACGAACAGACCCTTGGGGATAGACTACTCCTCTCTCACTCTCTGGACCATACTGACAAATCAAGCACCCGACTGGAGGCTCAAAGGCTCAGGGGATACAGAAAGCTGTCCTGAGCTGCTTCCGGTCACCTTTTCGTTCTGTCTAAGGGAGAACAAGCATGAGAATTGGGCAAGATAGGCTGGAAAATTCTATTCATGGGAGCTGTGCATAGGGTACACAGCCTTTGTGTATATTCCAGTCATGTTAGAAGTGCCCAGTGAGTTCATTCCAAAAAGGCCAGCCAAAGTCAAAAACATCGGAATGTCCTTTACATCTGAGGTGCCCTGATTACATATCAAGGGTGAAGCCAAGGAATTAGCATTCTTCAGAGTACTCACCAGGCTTGTGCCATAACAAAATGACTCAACAGCTACAACCTCATGGCTCTATCCTGCTCTGTAGTCAGTACACCGTGTGCAGCTGAACCCAAGGTACTGTTGTCCCTATTACACAGGCAAGGACACAAGGACCAAGAGACCTTGGCATGAGGAACAGAGCAAGGTGGAAGAGACTGTCAGGTGGGAGAACTCAAGGTGTGAAGCCCAGATTTTGTGACTCCGGAGCTCGTTTGAAAAAAAAATGTCCTTTCTGTGTCCTGTGTTTATTAAAAGTAAGTTTAGGACAATGGATGACGCACCTGACTCTAGAGAATCTGTAGTTGCTCAGAGCACAAACACACAGGGAGAAATAGCTTCAGAGTTCTGGTAGAGCAACATACAAGGAACACATAAGGCCTGGAAAGCCTGAAGTCATGGTTCACACAGTTCACAAGGAGGCAGTCCATGACCTCCCTCAAAATATCATGCGGAACTCAAAGTCCCGTTTACGATATCAACAATAAGAGCAGCTAATATTTTAAGCTCTTATGTAGTGGATCTAAGTGTTCATAGGGAACACTGAAGGGTTTTCTAGAACACAGTGGTCCCCTTCACCCTCATACCCACACTTTGCTTTTCCAATTTTCAGTTAACTGATGCTAACTGCAGTCCAAAAACAGTAAGTAGAAATTTCCAGAACTATGCAATTTATAAGTTTTACATTGTGTACTGTTCTTACTGGAGTGTTGAATTCTCACACCATCCCTGTCTATCTTACCCAGATGAAACATCCCTATGTCCAGTATATTTTTGCTGTTTATGGTACTCATCAGCTAGCAGCTGTTTTGGTCA